>NW_017535163.1:651692-661270 GCF_001853355.1 Bactrocera latifrons
CAGATAGAACATTTATACAACCACAATAATACAGTTAAGGTATTTCGTAGAAATTAAATAAAAATAACTAAGTTATTTGTTGTTCAATTTTTAAATTATTAAATTTATCAGTTTCATTTCATSATTTAATTACCATCAATTCATTTGCCACAGCGCCAATCATATCAAACTTATTCAGTATGGGACCTATGCAGCAGTAATTAATCGCAACAAAGGAAAGAAATTTACAACTGTTATTTACAACTGTTCAAATACACAGAAATATTTATGTGCGAAAAAGGATTTGGGAAATAAAATGCATTAATTAGTTAGCGAATTCTGCGCGTGTTTACGGCGCGCGCGCCTCAATTAAGAATTCACGCATAAAGCGGCAATTATCGTGCGATCTGGCGCTGGAAAAAAAGCATTGTACAAACAACAGCAAAAAACCCAGTGATTGCAAGCCGCTTGCCAGTATATATTTACACGAAATAATTACAGCAAACTTGCTATTTTAACCTTTAACCCGCGCAGCTTGGGCAAGCAAAGACAGCAGCAGCAAAAATAATGCCGCGCAACACAATCATCCCCACACACACACACAGGCACAAGGTGAGTTTGTATGCTCATTTGTGTACGTTTGTGGCGGCCGCTAATTAAAATGAAAGTTGCTGGCAATTGGCGTGGTGAAAAAAAATTAAGGAAAAAGCGCAAGAGATAAAAAAAATAATTAAAATTGAAAAATATATCGGTTTGAGCGCGGCCTTTGCAGCAGTCGGCAAATCAACGCCACWTCGTAGAGTGCATTAAGCAGCACACATGCACAGTTACATGTGTGTATGTAGGTGTGTTTGCATGCTCCTTTCAGCACACGTTCGCATGTGTATGTGTTTATYTGACTGCTTTTGTCTGGAAATTATTCGCCGCGGCAGTTGCGTTGGTTCCCATGCAATTYACCAACTCAACTCGCCTTTTTATTTAATGATTTTTAACTTTTGTTGATTTTCGCATTTATTTTGCACTTCTTACTGCGGAATTTGCGCCGCTTTAAAGCGCCGGCCATCTGCATGTCTTAACAGAGCTTTTGTGCGCATTTAAAGCATACTTTTCGGACTGGGAGAGGCGAGCGCGTGCGGCGCGCATTAACTGTACTGATTAAGCAGGTATTCAGCGAGTTAAGCCGTAAGCTGGGATAAAGGATTTTCGAACATTTCGTGCGAATGTTGAGGGAAGCAGGGAGCTTGAACGAAAGCTTAAAATGATAAAAACACATTTTTTAAATGTGAATATTTTGTATTTCATATGAAATATTTGTTAAAATAMTTTTATTGATTTATTATTATTTTTTTTTAATCCCATAAGTGAAAGCTTTGAAATTATGTTATTTCTTCGCCCTTAAAAAATAAATATAAGTAGTTTTATTCCGTGAGCAACGCTCAAGTGATATCATAAATTAAATATTTTTACAAGAATTTACAATTAGTCGGTAGGATTCTTTATTTGCCAAGTTTCTGCCTGTGAGTAATTTCTGAGGGACTAAATCCCTTGCCATTTGATAGTCAAACCCCAAAGGTCTTATACTCTGCCATTCTCTACAATCAACGTCGACCGGAAAGGCCTCGCTGTTAACTCAAAAAAAACCGAGTTGGATTTATTTATCAGAACATGCAAGATCCTGGAGTCTCCAGTGTCGTGGATGGTMAGCTTACGGCTGCAGCATGCAGATACGGTGAAGTATTTAGGATTCGTCCTAGATAAGAGACTTTCAATGGAAGCCTAGGGATCCTCATCGAAAGCAGTCCTCTTTAAGACACCTTAGGCAAGCCCATTAAATTCTATAGGGTCTCTCAGGCGGCGCTCATCAGCATGTGTGGTCCTAGGAAGTGACCATCAACTCTGCTAGCAGGGAGGCGATACTAGCTTTCAGCTAACTGCCCTTGCTGTTGTTGTTGTTGTAGCGGCAGAGTTCTGCCTGGTTCACAGTCCTTGGCTGGATAAAAATTCGGGTMCGTTCCGGTTWCATAGACCCGACTGTCGTGGGTCCTGTGACTGACCATGTATTTAGGGCTGGTTGGGGAATGCATAACTTTGTTATCAATGGCAGTGAGTTACTTTCTGATAAACTGGTATAAGTGCTAGGTCACAGCGGAACAGCAGGTTATTGTAAGGCTGATGGGCTGGCAAGGAAACGAGAAACGGATCGGTGCTCCTTTCCCTCGTGTGTTTCACTACTGGGTAGCTGGACTTCACAGGAACTTGCTCCACCATCGGTTCATGCGCTGTCACAAGCACCTTTTGGCCCAAAATCAATAATAAGAAATTCGGTAATCTCTGTGGCCTTAGTAATGCCAGTCACTCCTATGCCTACTGGCGCCCATAACGTATGTTAGAAACCTTACCAAACGCCATCTGAAGAAAGTCAGCTGAGAATTATACACAGAAGTAAAAACTATTTTTTTAAGGTTCTTGTATCTTAAAAGTATTAGTTTATTAATACAAAGATATTTTACGATTCCAAATAGATAAAACCAAGATTTCTTTCTTTTCTTAATTAATTGAGGTGAATAAATGAGTTGAGGGCAAAATCATGGCTCCTTCTCAAAAATCACCTCAACCCTCAGTTGTTTCTGTCACTTTTTAGATGAGAACTACACAGTATAAAATATAAAACYAAAAAAATGTCTCAAACAAAGTGAAAGTAACTAAACAAGTTTCCCAGACCTGCTTTGGTTCGGCTATAACACCGCAACCTRCAAATATACTATAAACAACTACAGTCAGAGATAAAACAGCGGAGCCGTGTCTATCAAATAAATCGTGTATGACGGAAGTGATCGATTTGCCACGCTCTCCACGCATTACAAGTGTAAACATATGTATATATTGTGTTTATATGTGCATATGTATCAATGTATGTATATTCATATCTTTTTGAGTATATRTCTATATGTGTGCCTGTGTTATTTTGTAAATATTTTACTTGATGCRCATTTCATTTGCTGGAAAATCAATTACCACCCGACAATCAAAGAACGATTGATGTGTTTACCAAAACAAAAACGCAATCTTCCGCATAAGCACACAGCGAARACGCCGTCAGCGTCATAAACGCTTGCAGAGATTTGAGAGAATGCTGTGATTATTTTGATTAATCACATGAAAATTCGTAACGCCAGCAGCTTTTAGGCGCCAAAGCTTAAGAGTGTGTGCGCTGCCGTCACAGTGACGTTGGCATTTCATCAAACTAATGCCATTGATCTGGACTAAGCGCCACGCATATTTTTGGCGGCTTGCTGGTGAGAGGGCGCGTAAGTGATATTTGTTAAGTAATTACTTTAAAAGCCAAGTGCGTTGTCATAGTGTTAGTGGCGGTGGCACTTACACAAACACCCAGCTGGCGCGCTGTCAAAATATTTGTTGCAGCGACCGCTCAACAGGCAACAAATAACAACAATTCTTAGTGAAATCGAAATTTGTGACTGTYGAGTTTTGAAAATTAAAGCTTAATTTTTCAACTTTTCGTTTTCGAGATTTTGCTTTCCTCTGTAGCTTTAGCGCGCTCTTGGTCTGTGTTGCTGTCATGCAACAAATGGCAATCAATAACGCTGCGCTGTGGGTGTTTGCTGGCGCCTGCAGCTTTCAAAAACTTCTAAGCGTGATTAATTAATTTTTTGTGCCAAATTCCTTCGAAAATGAGAAAGAAGCGAATTTCAAATGAATTTTGATTTATTTCGGCACCTAACAAAGGCGTTGCATGTGCATACTTCCAGTCGATTAAGCGCATTATTCGATATTAATTTGTGCAATTCACTGCTTTTCATTGAAATTTTTCATTACCGTTTTTAAAAATCGCGCTCGCCGTTAATTAAATCAGTGTGGCAGTTATGATGCTAATGCTCGTTAATCTTACACGGCAGTATGGGCGAAAACTCAGCATAAAATTATTATCAAAATATTTTTTGACAATTTCTCAGCAAAAAATGTCCGTAATCTCCCTGCATTACTCACGATTACATTGCATTACGAAGCGCTCGCAAGTTCTACTTGTAATAAATCATGTAAATCGAATTATTAAATATTAATTTATTGTTGTTGTTGTTGCGCCACRTACTATATCACTTAAGGCCACCTAAAATGCAAAATTACGTAACATCACATTTCATAAGCTAACAGGCGAAAGAAAAACGATACAATAGGAACCACTAATTAGAAATAAAATTTCGGTTTCGGTTATATATTGGGTATTTCATATTGAAATATAACTTGGGTTTCGGTTATAAAATGGTTATGTGTTGGTTATAAATTGGTTATTCTACCAGCGATGGCTGAAAATTTTATACTACAGATATGTTATATAATRTAGTAAATCGTAAGCAATCGTAATTCAAATTTAAGTTTTGGTTATAAAATGGTTATAGATTGGTTATTCTGACAGCGATAGCTGAATACTTTATACTACGTATATGTTATATAATGTAGTAAAACGTATGCAATCATAACTCAAAATAATTTTTGGTTAATGGTTACATATTCGTTTCATCTGACAGCGGCAGCTAAACATTTTATAATAATGTGACATAATGAATCATAAGCAATAAAAAACTCAATTTCGATTGTATTGCTGTTACGTTGTTTTGAATTTTCGGTGACGATGTGCATGTTGCATTTACAAAATGCACAGTTATGTGATAGATAAATTGGAAGTAATTCGATTTCATATGCAGATGTAAGCGTTTAATTAAATTATCGATTCGAATGGACTTTGTTTGCGCCGAGCAAGGTGAAGAATTTTCATATTTAGTAGCTGCCTAACGGCAAACACACACACACACACGCAAACATACGTGCAGTTATTTGATTTTGTGACCTAAGCAAATATATTAAGTGCCTTGAATTTCCAGCTAAATCCTTTTTAATATTTATGCAATTTTAATTGGATTTAAATTTCTTTGCGCAGAGCAAAAACGATATTGAAAAGAAGAATTTTTGTGCAATTAAGCTGAAAATGCAAGCAATTAAATTGGTATTTCAACGAAAGCAGGCCTTAAAGTTGGCTGTGTGAAATTTTATGTGTGAAATGCTACAGCAATTTAATATGCGAGACTTAATTTACGACTATGTGTGACATGAAAAGCTAAGCTGCTGGCAACAAATATTTGATTTTCTTTAAGAAAATAGAAATTTGCTATAAGCTAATAAGTTTAGAGTATTTTTGGGGCATATATTTTTTTCTAATGAAATACTTAAGAGCTAAGCCGGCACTCTTACCAAAAAGTATGACTTTTGCAAAGAAGACACATAAAAGAGCATGAGAGAATTAGCTTAATTTGCAYATGGAAAGCTGAAATCTTTGATGTTCGCAAGCAATGAATTAATTTGTCAGGCGTCAGCATATGCTTATATTAGAATAGAAAACATTTATATTAGCATAAAGACATGCTTGTAAAATGTTTAATATAAATCTTTCTGAAATGAAGACAATAAGTCATTAAGGTAGATTAAATAATATAACGAGACTCACAGAAATAACGACAAATATTGATATAACATAACACAACATGACATAATATAATAAAATATAACATAACATAACATAACATAACATAACATAACATAACATAACATAACATCACATAACATAACATAACACAATATAAGATAACAAAATAAAACATAAAATAACATAACATAACAACATAAGATAAGTGTCGACTTCAGAAATATTGTTGTTAATTGCTAATGCATCGCTTTTTGTCGGTCGCATTACCAATTTAGCTTAAAGTCGAGTATGATAGACAATGCATTATAAGTCAATACATATTACTTTTGAATATTATTCTATCGTAGCTCTATCAAATATGTGGAAAAAACTTTCAAAACKTTGAGCACATCTTTCGATTTTTGTTGCCAAAAACTCTGATCCGAYAAGCACCTTTGCTTATGTAAGACAAATCGTTGATTGGTTTGAAACTCGGATAGGTGCAGATCTTCACTTTGGTATTGACTTCAGTGCAACAGTTTGTAGTGGAAAGTATTACCTGGATATTTGCTGGATAAGATTTCAAAGCAAATGCAGGCAGCTAAACTTTTAAAGCCAATTCACTTTGAAAGTTTCTTTATGCAAGATGTAACATATGTATATGCAATATATGGACTAGCTTTCGCCACAAGACCAAACTCTCTAATTTTAGTATTGCCTTGCTTCATTAAAAACTTTTCAGTCCAACTAAGTGTCGTGACATGCTGCTTAACGAAATGACAACCAAAAATTATGTAAAATTTATGTTAAACACATTTTAGCGCACGCTCGCACGCACGCTCGCCGCCGTACCGAATAATGAATTCAATGGAAGCGCAAATCYAGAACGAAATTCCATTTCATAGATTAAATACCATTTTCGGGCCATGAAAGTGAGTGCGTAGCCATTGTGGAGAGGTCAACTCCCATGGGGAGATTGCATGTAATGAATTGTAAGCATGTGTTTGATGATTGAAATTACAACAACACGCCAATAACAACCATAACAACAACAACGAAAACGAAAACTTGAATGGTGAAATTAGAAAGAACAACAGAAAGTCGAAACAACAGCGTAAGCAATAATAATAACAAYAATAACAAACGCTTGAGGTAACGCACAACAACAACAGCGACAGCAATGCGMTCGAGAACGCACGAAGTGTATGCAATAGTATTTTGTGCAAATATTTAAGCTCGGCAATAATTAGATTTTCGCCCAACAAGCAAACAACACGTACAAAACATGAAACGCCAGCAAAAGGAGGCAGGGCTGCGGACCGCTGCTAGGCGCATGAACCCGTACGTTAGCCATGCGCCTATACAAATAAACGAGGAAAGAAATGTAATGAAGTAGAGTGAAGTGAAGTGAAGTGGAGGGTGCGGGCGAGGGCGATGGCGGCGTGGGCGTATAAACGATATTGATTGTGGCTGAACTGGTACTGGCTTTGTTGTGCTTGGTGTATTGTATAGTGGAATTTATGATGAATGCCAAAAGGTGAAGGATACGCACGAAAAATAGAGAGTGATAGAGAGAGAGAGAGAGAGGGAGCAGTATGCGGTTTGCTAAAACGCAMGGGAAGGGGGTGTGTAACAAAAGCGAAAGTATTTCCGAAGCATTTGTTGTGAATCCGGACCCATTGTGTTCGAGTAGCTGGTTAACGGCACAATAGACCAGAGGGACAGCAGCAACAAGCAAAGAATCAAATAAACGCAAACTCAATACTTCAGCTGAGATTGTTTGTTGGCGCTTGTGAAGTGGTTTCACTACCCACCCAGCACTCGTTTATTGTTTTGTTGCTGCCGTTGTTGTTAATCAGCAATATTAGCGCACGAACAATGGAAACAAAATTCGAGACGCTGCAACAACAACGACGCGCAATTTTCGAAATTGTAGCAGAATATTGAAAATGTTGGCGAAACAATTAAATGTGAAAAGCGAGCGCTGGAGTGCAACAGCAACACAGTGAGCGCTGCGCAGCGCGCTGTGGCTGCCGCATTTATGCCGCGCGTGTACACAACAACTGTAATCAAATGTAAACAAGCGCGCGTCACAAAACGCACGGAAATTCATAAAACGCGCATAAAATAGCTGATTTACGCGCGCGCACACACAAGCGCACACCGCACGCTGCCTCACAAGTGGAATTCGCAGTCATTTAATTGACGTGCGGCTGGCTGCCGGATCACGCATGGATTTTGATGAAATTTCGACTTGCAAGGAGACGGCTAGCAGCAGTGGCAACATAAAAAGACCGCAACACCACAGACAGCGGCAGCAACATGCAACTTTGTATGGCGTTCGTGCGGCGGTGGTCGGAAAAGAAAATGGAAAATGAACCGGCGAAATCGTAAAAAAATTGGGAATTGTGGCAACGGACGCAGCTGTTGTGGCAACACGAAGTCTAAGCCAGCAATTATCTGCGTAGAATTTTTCAACTTTTTTCCCAATTTCCTGTTTCGGTTTCGGTTTCTGTTCTTCTGTTTCTGTTTCAAGCAGCTTTTCACGCRCGCTGCCATTGTGTTGAGCATTCTGCTTTTGTGTTATTTATTTAGCAATCGCATCAGTTGGCAGCACGCTTAGCACGCAAGCATAAAGTGTGACACGCACGCAGCRTTGCACATGTTCGCCGTTTGTGGCTGTCTTTGAGTTTTGCGCACTTTTCCACTCTTTTTTTTTACACGCTCATCCGCTTATCTGCTCATTGTGGTCGTTATCTCTTCGTTTTGCTCACTGCTGCTCGCTGCTTGTGAATCGACGCACGTGCATGCACTTCAACCGTTTCACACTTCGATTTTTGCATTATCACACTTCCTGTTTAAATTTTGTCTTCCCCWGGCTTTCAGCTGGCTTTGATTTCCGGTTGCACGGAAATTAGTTTATCGTGTCGTGTGTTTCGGAAAACAAAGCGGTGAAGGCATTGCGCTTGCTRTTTCGTGCTGGATGAGCATCAATATAGTTTGGAAGTTATCTACAGTTTGCCTTAAATAGTTTTGTTGCCAGAGGAAAGCCATTTATTACCACAATGGAAATAGAGAAGTTGGAGGAAAGTTTTATGGACTCTTAGGAAAGGAGGTAAGCATGTTTTTTGCGTGACTCTGGAATGATATTGACAGATGCGAATAGCGGAGAAAACTTAAGAATTAAATGGTACACTTTTCGAGGATAATGTATCGAAAAGCAGTCTTATCCTCCTTTATACAATTTATATAAACAGATATCACCACTTCTGCCACTGCCATTCCCATGACTGGCGGTTTTATGTAACTGGCACAGTTGCGAATTTTTACCCGCTCAAGGACTGTCAACTCGACAGAGTTCTGCCGCTACTTCTGCCAGTGATTTATAACCTTAGAATTACCGCGTACATAACTCGAGAGTTCATTTGAGACGCCTCTCACTGTCATCGAAGAAATATGCGAAGACTTTATGAAACTTGGAAAAATAGAATAGTTAGCATACAAACATTTTATGAAAGTCTCAACAGACGTCCAGATTGATATATGGAAAGAAGTGTAAGTGGAAGATAAGACGACCACAGAAATGGTTTCGGAAATATAAGCTTGGGTTAGATGAATAGGCTGGTTGGTCGTGAGCCACCAAAAAGTTCCACTTGGACTGCTACAGATGCCACTGCGATGCCTAAAACTTCTAGGTATGGTTTAAAARGACCGTCGCATATCAACAAAACKCCTAGAGCCTSCCACAAATTTAAGKCTGAAGTTGGAAAGGTAACAACCAATTCGCTTGATTCAATTCTTCCGCCTTAGTCTATCGAAGGTTGGAAAGTGGAGGAGAAAGTGTGTAGATGCCTCCACCTCATCTGCCTCTTTTCAAGCTTAACAAGTTGTGTCCTCCAAAATCTTCAGCCTTCCGCAGGAGTGCCAATGAAACAGTGTTGTTATTGTTGTTGTTGTAGCAGTCCTTGGCCGAATAAAAGTCCGGGTTCGAGTCCGTTCCAGTTATGTTGACCTGACTGTCGTGGGAACGGATGAGGCAGTGCTCAAATAGGACGCTACTGGTTCAATGGACCTTTTATCGACTTTGTGGCTGAAAGCTTTTGCAACCTTACAACCGCTG
>NW_017535163.1:661609-663385 GCF_001853355.1 Bactrocera latifrons
GGCTACGAATGTTTGTACTAAAATAGAGAAAAGYCAGAAATGCAGTTTAAGATTTAGGATAGTAATTGGATATACAAGTAGATACGATTCGAAATGTCTGGTTTAAGTTGAGGAAACTAAGGAGTTCCAAGAATTATTTAAAGGGGTTCAAGGTACCTTAGATATCAGAAACTAAAAACGAAAATGGGTTTCTGCGATGCAATAAGTGTCTGACTATCACYGGAGGAATTATTTTCAAGGTATTAACAAGAAAGATCGTTACTTTGCCATGCCCTTAGAATTTTAATGATTCAGGGTATTTTGCGGGTATTTTTGTAGCTTYACGTGTTTTTAGTTATACTTCTTGTGTACGAATTCATCAGAWGTTTTTCCAATCCTCAATAGTTGCCGTCTCAACAATTTGTCTTGTTGGGTGGTAAAAAGTTAATACTTTCCTATATACTTTCAGTTAAAGAGTTCCCATATACTTTCCATCTTCAAACTTTCATTAAGCAACCACTTAACCGAAAGGCGATAACGATAAGCAAAAAATTTTATCAAAAATGCCGATGACCTTAAAAAACGGTTTTACTTTGAAACAATTCTCCATTAATTTTCCACTTAACTGCGCTTTAGAGTTCAAATCGCTTAATCTGCGCCCACTTTCGGACACGTGGGCACAGCCCCTTTGTTTGCGCTGAAAATTCAGGGAACGACAACAAAAACACAACATTTATAAGAACTGAAATCAATTGATAATCGATAGCAGCGAGTGTCGCCAGTGGAATTCAAAGAAAATTAAATATCCAGCGAAAGAAAGTGAGCCGTTCAACAGCCGACGACGCCTGTGGAGTGGCGTCAGCGCCATTCACTTTCATAACACTTTTCCACATTGGAGGATAGGAGCACTCGCCAACAGCGAACGCCGCCTGCCGCCGGAGCCAGTCCCAAATATCGATTACCGAGCTGTCCGAGCGCCAGAATGATGAAATGTGGGCAATGAATTATTTTTGATGAATTACTCGCAATATAAATATGAAAACGTTGCAAACGAGTTGTCGGTGGCACGAACAATAAGTGAGAGGAGAGTGTCAAAAGCAAAGAAAAACGCTGCTTATCAGATGATGGACAGAAGAAAGATAAGCAAAAAGTAAATTGAAGTGAAGTGCTCGGCAGCGGCAGAAAACATTTTGTGGAAATCTAGAGCATGACCGAAGTATTTGCTGTTCGTGTAAGTATGTTTGGCGGTGCAACTGTCRGACGACCGCTCGTCTCCTCGCCGATTGTTGACACAGCGATTGTTGTATTTGAAATTAGTTTGTTGACATGGCAAAGCAAATAACAGCGCATGCAAGTGACAGAAGTAGAATCCAGAAAATAAATACATAAAAAACTAACACGAAAGCAGGAGGAAAGCAAGTCGTAAGGCGAACTGAAAAGCATGAATTCAACAAACTGACACACACAGGCAAACACCAGCAGCTGATATGTTTAGTATGCATTGTAAGAACAAAAACAGTGAATGTGGAGATAGAGCGGCGTGGAGCTGAACGACCACAACAACTGCAGCAACCGAACTTGCAGCAAGCAATATGCACGAACCAATGCAAGTTCTGTAAGTTAGGTAAGCAAATGTGTATGCAGGTTTTTTTATCGCTGCACATGTGTATAAATATGTATACAAGTAGTTGAACAGCGACATTAACACGTAACATGTATAAGCCCCAATGGGTATCTCCAGCTTTTTTGTTTACTTTGCTGTCGTGTTTATTTGCTTTACTCTGTAACTCTATCTCA
>NW_017535163.1:664415-701904 GCF_001853355.1 Bactrocera latifrons
AGTTTATCAACACCGCCGCCATCGGCGGCTAAGTAAAGTACATAAGTCTACTTTAAGGCGTTTTAATTTGCTTTGCGTGACATGTGGCGTTTGGYGGAGATTTAGGAGTGAAAATTAATTTTTTTTATTGAAATTAAGCTTGTAAGGGCACACAAAACCAGTACATAGGCGATACTATAAAGAAGGAAGAACGAAACACTTTCTTTTTTGRGGTTGGAAAGAAATTTATTTGATCTTATGGTGTTATCAGAAGCTGTACTATATAAAATAGAATACAAAAGAAGTTACTAAGAACAGGAAAAAGACTTCAAATGTTTTTAGCATTTTGTCAAATTATTTGAATAGTGCAATAATTGGGCAATTAATAACAACTGATTTGAAATTTTTAGGCATATAGTAGCTATTAATATAAGTTAAATTGAAAAACAAATTACAATTTCTAAAAATTATTTTGTTGGCCAGAAGCCATAAACTTTAAGCTGACAAAAATATTTCAAGCATTTTCATTAATTTTTGAAGATTATTGCAACATTTTCAGCCCATTAGGTRATTGACTTAGCTAAAACAAGCCTAATTGTAGGCAAGACTAGTTTTCAAAGCAAAAATMTAAAGTGTTGCCTACATGTAGGAGGGATGCTTAATAGGTTAAGCGAAAAAGATATTAAAATTTTAATTAAAAAGTTTTTTTTGTTTTATAAACTTTTTATAAGAAATGTTAAAAGTATGCAAATAGGTGGTCTAGAGCGAAAATTTTGATTGGAATGAAATTTTTAAAAAATCGAACTTTGTTCTTTCCATATTTCGACAGTTTACACCTTTCAAAATAACATACCTTCATCGAATCGATATCAGTAAAAGGTTTTGGCCATTTRAAGAGTAGACACACAGTGCATTAGTATCTGCAGAAATTTTCCTTTAAAATATTCCCATAAATCGATGGCTTTTGGGCTGTCACGCTAGGTGAGCCACTTAGTGCAATAAGAAGTAAGAAAAAAACAAAAGAAACTTAAAATGTATAAAATAATTCAAAATTAAATAATTAAATGATATGTTATAACGAATCGCTGAAACCATCGCCGACACACTTTTACTACATTCAAACATCTAAAATAAAATTTTATTYTCCAAACTTCATTTATTCTGTTATATAACGCGTTAACTGATTTCTTTGCTACGCTCTGCAACACCAACAGGCATATCACATTGTCACCAAAGCTGTCTTCAAGTGCGCGCTAAGGTCGCTAAAAGGGCGCAACAAATGASTGAAGGAACAATAGCACGACCGATGATTCGAATGAGACCTTCTGTGAATTTTCGCGGAAATTTTGAATTAAATAATGTGCAGCAGCAACAAAACCGAGACGGTAGTCAGTGCCTTAATAAAAATTCATGACAACAACGACACAACAAATCGACAGCCAACCAACAAACAAACACAGATACCAAACGGTATACACATACATGCATAAAAACTCAAATCAAACACATAACAGCCCATTTCAGACACATCAGTTGTTGGCACAACGCACGCAAACCGGTGAGCCCTTGGCCGTATGGCGAGCAGTACGGGCGCTGCAGGGCAAACGAAAGTGTCAACCGAAATGTCAAAAATTTAAGCCGACTGCCGGCTGCCAACGACTCTCGGGCTGACAGGCATGCGTTGACAAAAGCAATTCAACGCTTCACACCACAAGCCAAACGTTCAGTGGCACCCACTGCTCGTTGTTGTTGCTGTTTTGCGTTTTTGTTTTTCTTTGTACTTTTATTGCCTTTTTTTGCATGTGTAGCTGTTGGAAATGTTTGGGCTGCTATAAAAAGCGTTCAGCTGAGCTCTGTGTGTGAAAGGCGCCGCCGAATATGATTGCGCTCCGCTTTGTTTGTTGCCAAAGGACATGTGGACTGACAGTGCGAGCACACACGCACATGTAGATGCACGGTTGGTGTACACACATGTGTCAAATGGTATTTTGAGTTGCTTTGAATGTGTTTTTGAAGTGTGCGTGAAATATTTTTTACTGYTCAACCGRCGAAAAWAAAAAMARWWMAWRMWRWRTRWRWWRRWWGSKARYSAASYAWGTGAGGACATGAACTCACCGTGGGACGGCGTTGCGCAAATATTTGTTAAATTTTTAAATTTTTTAAGATTGTAGCGTTGCCTTGGGCAATATTTTACCACAAATTTCTTGAAAATATCTCGGCAAATGAAAAAGTTTTTCATGTAAGCACTCGCTTCTGATAGGTCAGTTTGTATGGCAGCTATATGCTATAGCGATCAGATCGGAAAAAATATTTCGGGGAATGAAGTATTGACTTAGGTTATAACACATGCCTGATTTGGTGACGATATCTCATCAAACGTAAARGTTTTCCATACGAGGATTTGGTTTTCATCATTCAGTTTGTATGGCAGCTATATGCTATAGTTATTCRATTTCAACACTTTCTTCTCAGATTACACTATAGCTTTGGCCAATCATCCAGACCAAATTTTGTGCAGATATCTCTTAAACTAAAAAAGTTTTTCATAGTAAGACTTGATTTTTATCGTTCAGTTTGTATGGCAGCAATATGTTTTAAAGGTCAGATTTTGGCAATTCCGACAAATGAGCGGCCTTTTGGAATCAAAAAAGCGTGTGCAAAATTTCAAGTCGATAACTCGAAAGCTGAGAGACTTGTCGCATATATATAGACATATAGGAGGGCAGTGGTTAATCAAGTCAGCTCCTTACTTCGGGCATTTAAATACACACTTTCAAGGGTCTCCAACATATTTAGATATTATGAACTTCATGACAAGCTAAATATACTATCTTCAAGGTAAATAAATTCAATAAATTTAAATAAGATTCAGAAGAAATTTATTAAAAATTACCCAGTGCACTCATCTAAGTTGACTGTCATAAGCCTGGCTTGACTGCTCAGCTGAAACTCTACGCACATGCACTGACATTTCAAATATCAAACACATGCATTTCTGTACAGACTTTTTCGCTTTCATACACACATCCATTAGACTTGCTTTACGGATCTGTGCGAATATGGGCTTATACGTGCGTAACCGCCTCGGATTAGACACACTTGTCAAATCGTTTGCCTGGCTGACAGCGAAGCCTTGCGCCAATCGGCAGCTGCATGCCACTRACTAACACGACTGCACATTGCAAGGCAGCGTTGCTTTATGGCGAAYGCCAGTGTTGCACTTGACACTTTGCTCGTGACGTTGTTTATAAACAATTCAAGTGCCACTGACAGAGGCCTACAAATGGCGCATTTTTAAATGAGTTCCAATATAAACGCATTTGTATCGGCTGTCAAGTGTTTGCATGCAATATTTGCGCTAACGAGGGGGTGTATGCGTACGAGCGCTCAAATTACACATTTTATGAGAACTTTCAACTGAGAATTGCTGCTGCGTGCTCGTACTCAGCGCTGATTGACAGACGCATTTGTTTGCTTGAAWCGTTGTAATATTCGTCTTTTTTTATATTTCGCAATTTATTTAATTTGTTTTGAATAAGTTTTTTTATTGCTACCACACTTTTATGCAGCGCGTTTGCCAGCCAACCAACCACTTTGTGTGTGTTGCTTGCGTCTTCTCATTGCTCCCCTATTTTTGTTTAAGAAATTCCTCGCTTTTGTGCGCGCAGCTCAAGTGGCGGTAGCCGCAGCCGACAACAATGATTTGTGTACAAATAAGATTTGTATGAATTTATTTACCCGCAGCATATTACGCTCGTACGCTCACTCGGCATGCCACACTTGACAGTTGTAGTTGCTGTGGCAGCCAGGGAACGGCTGCGCGCTCGTATGCCACACGGCTTTGCCTGCGCTATCGCAAGCAACGAACCTAATCGGCACTTGCCGCAGTGATAGTGCGCGCGCTKGTATGTTGGTAAGCGTATGTGTATGTGTGTGTGTGTGAGTTGTTGCCACCGCCACACCCGCTATCAGCGCCACCAACGCCCAATTATGCGCCGCTTGCAACGCCCCACCAACCAACCGACTTCGCGCGTATCTCATTTCATGCTGTTGACAGTTGGCAGCCTGGGAAGCCSCATAAGATGAAGAAGCTGTTTCTTTTCAGCAATCGTAAGCCACCCCCAGCCCGCGCTGCCCCAGTGTTGTTTTCCATAAGCCAAGCACGTCAAGTGTTGCGCTCAAGTGCAATACAACTATGGCTTGGAAATGAAAGCAACTCGTTTTATTTTTTTTTTGTTTTTTGCTTTGAGTGCATATGTATGTGATCGCATGTGTGTGTAAGTTGTGCTTTTCTATCGCTTTTCACAGTCAGATTTGTTTTTATTTTTAGTTGCTAGCTATTTTCTTTCTATTATCGTTCTACTTTATTTTAACGTCAAACACACAACGCGCATAACACAATAACACAGCACGACATATCAAGGCAATACATGAACGTAATATAAATACAATAGATACGAGTTGAAAATAGAACAGAGGTTCTGAAATCTTGACAGAGCGGYAGATCATGATTTTGCGCTCTATTTTTAGTCACATACGTAAATATATATTTTGGTGTATTTATCCTGCTCCCCTTCTACACTTCTAAATGCTCTGTGCTATTGTCAAACTTCTGCGCTATTGTCATTTGAGCGGTACGACTAAAAGCAGCATTCTTCGATTTAGTACCGCCCTATTGTATGTATGTCTTACTATCTTGAAGGCTAGGCAACGCTTTGTCGTTACCCCATTCGTTGGAAGCCATCTATTTCTTGCAAGTTGAGAGCTGAAGCCTTGTCGCAAATCACTTTCATGAAATATTAGAATTCCGGCTTACCTGAAACGAGGGAAATAAGGAGAATATTTTAGAAATTTGTATTGGCGTGCAATGTGTATTGTAAGAGTATGTGTATGTATATTTTGCTGCCTTCTTAATGAGACAAAGTTGAGTTTGCCTTCAGCGGGTATAGCGGCTTTCATTACTATCAGAAATAATTTCCTTATAATTTTAGAAATAACTCATAAACAACATGCCTTCGAGCGGTAATGTTAAATATATTTTAATTAATAAAAAAAATGTTTAGTGAGATGCAAATGGCTTGAGAGCTTTCATAGTTTTTGTTGCTGGAGTTTTATAGCATTTTCGCATTTTTTTWAATCAATTTTAGCAAAACTTTTTTTTTTATATGCAGAGACATCAAAATTTGTAGGGTTAAAAGTTTTTGAGGAGTCGTCTTTGGAGCTGTCGCGCGCCTTCTCGAGCTTTCGTGTGTGCTTTGAACTTTCAAGACCTTTTTTGAGTTTTCATATCTAATTTTTAGCTTTCATTTGCTTTTATTTTCCCTTGATTTTTAAAAATATTTATCGTAGCGCCATTTAACGCAAAGACTTTTTAAATCAAATTTGACAAAACTTTTTTCTATATGCAGCGACGACAAGRTTTGTTAGATTTTAAGTGTTTCCGAAAACGTCTTTRCGAGTTTTTGAGCTTTCACGCGTTTTATTGAGCTYTCATGTTTTTTTTGTTTAATCTTTCCTGTGCTTTCATATGGTTTTTTGAGCTAACATTTCCTTTTTCAAGATTTTTCTTCTTTTTTGAGCAATCATATATATTTTTTAACTTTGTTGTGCTTTCGCTTTCAGCAGATTCGCAAGACATAAACCTTAGTTGTGTACGAGTATAACAGAGTTATTTGAAGAAAAAATCGTCAGTGGTAGAAAAGTTAATTTAGTTCAAGAAATAATAAAACTTTTGCAAACGTAAAAAAACCGAATGTCAAAGTTTTCATATTTTTAGTTTCGGGTTTTTGATTTAACTAGTCGCATATGAGCTATAATTTTACTTAAATTTATGTCAAAGCGTCTTCTAACCAAAAATATTTGCTTTAATCAGGTTTGAATAAGCGCTTATCCTCGATATAGAGATTTTTTGGGGTGTTTTATGGTAGCTTTTGAGCTTTAATATGCTTTTTTGAGCTCTCATGTGTTCTTTTTTTGAGCTTTCTTGTATTTTTGTTTATCCTTTTTGTGCTTTTTTGGTCTTTCATATATTTTTGCTTAGCTTGAGTGTGCGTTTTTGAGTTTTCCTGCGCTTTATTGAAATTTTATGTATTTAAATTTATGAGAGATGAGCCTCCCGTATCAAAAAAAAAATACTTTAGTTCAAGAGCTAATACCACGTGTGCAAAAGTATCATGAAATATGTGATAATACATATAAACATTTATTACTGTGGTCCTTTTAGTCAACATGTAATTGTGCTTAATAATTTTAGTACACTGAAAGCTTAATTCTTTAATATCTATAAAATAATTGACGAAAGAAAAACTGTCAAATTCTACAAATTTTAACTCTATATTGAACAAAGTTGACATTTATTTATTCCAATAYTGGAAAATAAGCAAAAGAATCCACTTTCAACTAAAGCATGCCAACAGCGACAGCAACGGCGGTYTGAAGCCGTCAGCGCAATCAGTGAGCTGTCAAATTCCACCGTTTTAATATCCAAACAGCAAATACCGACAGGCGCGCGTTGCATGCAACAAACTATTGATGTTGCGAAATTGTGCATTTTGTTATAAATAAATACTTTTCGCGCGCGCATATAAAATTTTACATTGTTTCCCATAGGCTGCTATGCAGATATGTCCATGCCACAKGTATGTATGTGTGCGTGATATGCAAATCTCTAGATAGTGTGTCGAATATGAAGTTTGCCGCTAAATTGCAACTTATTACATGCGTGAGAATGTCAAAATGCCTGCATGTGTGTGTGTGTGTTCGCGTAAGCGCTCACAATTTTACCATTGTTGCATTGTGAGCGTTGGGAATTTTCTGACAGCGCGTCATTTGCATGCAACATACCGTTCCGCTGCATTGTGCGGCAACGTCAATAGCTAACCTCAATTTGCAGCCACCCAAAACAATGGCAGACACAGCGGGTATTATTCTATTATTRTTGCAGCACATGCGTTGCCACACGCTTGATTTAGTTGGGCGTAAAGCACACGCGTGCGCTAAGCACATAACAACAATGTTGGCGTAGCAATATCTATGTTGCAATATACTTAGCGCTTTCATTCTTGACTTGCATATTAGGCATACAATTTGTGGCACAAAGCGGAGGCGGTGTACGTGCCACTTGCTGCATTTCAGCTGTTGTTGGCGACTGTGTGGCAATATGCGCGCCATATTGCGGGGTACGCAGCGGTGGGTTGATTAAAAAGCAGTTGCCATATTGATTATCACAGGCGTTAAAGTAGTGAATTTATGTGTTGGCCTACTTTCAGGCGCACTCATTGCTTTTTTATGCAAATTGCTTGCCCTTTCGCTGCTAAACRTTACAAAATGCGGTACTCAGCAAGCGCGCGCGCATATTTCAGAAATAATATATACACATTTAGCTGTTGGAGAGAATTATCGCCACAGCAGCCCCTGCCCGCTATAAATCTCAATTTCCGCTGTCGCATTGACCCATTTTAATTTTGGAAAATTGATTGACTGCCACTTTATAATACARTGTAGATGTTTCTGTTTTATTAAACGTTCTGCAATCGGCGCGCAAGGCATGAAAAACGCCCACGCGCCTAAAATTATGTTTGTATGCAAGRAACACAACTACTTATCGCTACGGATCGCCGCTATGACAAGTAGCGGCAATAAAATTTGAAATTAATCAACTAACAGTGACCTGGGGAGAATGCGCAACATTTGTCAATTTAATTCGTTTGCCATCCGCGTTGAAAAAATGAATGAAAGCCACGCGCAGTTAATAAATTCGATGACGCACGCGACAGATATATAGAATGTATCTATAAAAATAAGAATAAAAAGAATAATGCTGTCACTTTGTCAAATTGGTTGCGTCTAATAATAAYACAAAATCTCCGAAGAATTCCAGAATTTGAAGCACTAGTTCAAACTTTGTCGCGCTGTTGCGCTTTGCTTAGGGCGCGCATATTTTTGGGAGGTCAACTGCTGCAGCGCGCGCACTGACTCCACCATTTACAAGCTCCTTAAAACAAACAGAAAAACAAAAAAGTGGCATAAAGAAGCGCTGCAGKGAAAACACTTTACTTTTGTGTACATCTCTTGTCGCCCAATGTGGCAATAMTTTTTACTCCGCATAATGTCAAAGCGTCTCAAAGCGTATTTGTTGCTGCTACACTTTGCGCCGCTACGAACAACATTGCGCTCCCAAACATGTTTATTCATTTACTTAATTCACCTAATTCACATATTTGTGCCGCTTTTATTTGTTGCATTGTGGCATTGTCGGCGCGCGCGGTGATTTACAACACAATGATGAATTTCCATGTAGTTTAATGTCGTTAAGTTGCTGTTTTTGTGACTCTTTATTGCTCGYTGCACGTGTGTTAGTACATCAATAGCTAGAAATATGTCTCTTCAGCCCAACGCGCGCACACCTTGTACACCACTCCCTCGCCCGCGCAGCTCACAGCTCACAGCGCCCAGACACAGCGCGCTACACTTGGCATCTGACAATGTTTTTGTTTAGCTTTATTAATGGTCGCCGCGTTCTTCAAGCAMACGCATTTTCCCCACCACAAATACACACACTGGGTCACACTAATTTAATGGCTTTCCGAAATACCAGCGCAGCTTTACAAGCTTTACACGGTGACGAGTGTTTTATGTGTCATGCCAATACCCAAATGCCGCTGCGACAGTTTGTGGCGGCGTGCGGTGTTAGAGAAAGCAGTTGTAGAGGCAGTAAACGCTAAGAGCTTTCCCGCAACTTCCACCATCTGCAGCATGCTTTGGCGTTCGAAATTTATTTATAGGTTCACCGCTTGTCAGAACATCTTGTTCGTTGCTGTTGCGCGCTGCTGAATGACATTATTGCTTATCGCTTTCAGCAATGTTTGCTATTCGTGCTGCTCGCCGCTTTTCCCGCGCTGTGTTTTCTGTGTTTAATTTTCCCGAGAGTTTGGTTAGATACTTTTTTTTGGAATTAGTGGAGGTGAGTATGTTAAACTCSATTCATTTGTTAGTATTATTGAGAAGTTGAAAAAGTCTTTTCGCATTTCAACTTCAACTTTTTTTATATTTAAGATAATGGTATATGGTATGACACAAAGTGATTGGTAGCACTGGAGGGATACGACTTCAATAATATCTATTAACAAAATACAAAAAGACTTTTTCGACTAACCCATATATCAGTTAATCATGGAATAACCTGGATTTTCCAACAGATTTCAGCAGAAAATGTTGAGTTTTGCACAAGTGTCGGGACCAAGCATACTTTAGCAACACCGCAAGTGAAAGTTTGGTAGTCAAAATTAAGAAGCTTTCAACCAAAAACACAAAGTGAGTTGGTCTCCAGAAAGCAATAAATATTTAAATTCCGTTAAATTRTTGCTGATAGCATACCTTAATTAATATGTGCGCCATTAATAACAGAGATGACCTAACTTGTCACATTATTTCAAAATTTGAAAGATGCTCGAAGAAAATGCTATTAAATTTCTCTTTGCCCAAAAAGCATTGCGAAATATTTTTCTTTTCGTTCTTGGCTAAAATGAAAAGTATAATGGTTGGCGGTTCGTTCTGCTTTTTATTTTTCTTTACAATTTCAATAACAGTTCCGAAATTTTATTCTTGCAACATCATGCTATTTCTCCAACATTTTTTACGATATGCTGCTTTTATTCCATTTTTAAATTTTTTTTTTGTGCTTTTCTTTTTCAATGGCAGCCACATGAATGATTTCGTTGCATTGACTGACTGCCACAACATTACGAGTACTTTCATTATCGAACACATTTTGAAATATCACCAACAAAAAGAAATATCACCGAAAACGAAAAAGTGAAAAAAAAATAACAACAACAATTAAGTAAGCAATGGGAGAAAAGAAGCCACAARTAGCAAGAAATGACAAAATACACAACTGAAAGCGGCGAAGGAAGAACGCAATGATTAATGAGCACAGCAGCAGCGATTGTAGTTGTTGTTGTAAAAGGTCCTTTATAGTTAAAAAAAAAAGATGAAAAAAGGAAAATGGTCACAAGTGTTGTGAGTGAAAATCTAAACTGAAAATAAAGATGCAACCACGCATACAGTCATGCACAAGCACACAGCATGCCCGTTTCATTCAGACGCAATTGAAAAGTTGTCAATGACTGGCGTGAACGGAGCGGAGCGTTTGGCGTGATGTTGGAGGAATTGAAATATTTAAGAGCGCCGATTTGGGTAAAAAGTGTTGCAAATTATTTATTACATTTTTCAAACTCTCATTAAGGAGTGTATTTATTTATTTTTATTTTATTTTTTTTTTATATTTTTCCTTATTTTTTTCTATTGTTTTTATATATTTGTTTTGTTTTGTATTTTTTTTGGAATTTTAAAAATCTATTTCTTGTTGATTGATAGATTGTTGATCCTACTTCTTGCTACTTTAGAAGCGTAGGGGCCGCTGAATGCGACCGTGGATGACTAGAAACGTGTGACTTATGATTAATATGATGACGCAGCCAAATAAGATGCGAGTTTATCAAACATAGCAATTCAACATCAGTTATGTATTTCTTACCCAATATATAACCGATGACAATGGTATAATTCGGTTTTCTAGGTTAGTTGGCATTATGAATGAGTACCAGAAATTGAACGATATTCTCGCTGCCGAAGCTACCGCAAGCAAACTGAGCCAAAAAATGAGAGAAAGAGGGATTATGTTTGATTGGGTGATATTGGACGGATGTCACGCCATATATACATCTATTGGCGGATCATTTGTCATACAGGATGTTAATGCTTTTTGGGAACTTTAGGWGTGACTTGATATCTAAATTTGATACCTCGTCTAGTTCCTTGAACTCCGCAGCTCCTACATACTTAAGACGAGATATAGATAGTGCTTGACAGGCACATAAGAAGTGTTCTAATGTCGTTGTCATGCATACTTCTTTTCACGTTCTGCATGTATCGTCTTTACTTATGCCTGTCCAGCTTGCATATGATGSTAGTAGGTTAGACTTGTCAAGAGGTCAGCATCCGTCCGGCAGGCTTTTTGARACCGTAACGCGAGTAAAAAGCAAGCGAGTTTCCTACGGAGCTAACCAATATGACCTTGATGGTCTTACTTGTACTTAACGCACTTCAGTAACAGACTTAGGTAACATTTAGTTTTTAACCAATATAAATGAGTTTCCATTTCTAAAACGAAACTATCGCTTACTGGCAGCGTAACTCCACTTAACATCTGCGACGGCTAAGCAACAAGACTCTTACGCGAGTGAACACGCAAACTTTTATCGAGAAAAAATCAACGCCTTCAGCTTAACGGCAATTTSTTGTAAAATCAATGCCTGCACCTGGCAATACACCGCTGAAACTTTCSTGCCGCGCTACGCCCCCAAAGGTAGGCAACAACACTTTCACTGTCATGCTGCCCTAACCTAGGCAATCAAATGAAAGGCAAAAAGTGAAATCGGAGTGCCTTTCGGCTAAAATGGTAATTAAAAGTTTTGTTGCCGCGCGTTGTCAGAAATCAGAAAATTGGCAGAAGACAATTAAAATTGAATTTCAACGCATCTGCGTGTAGTCTACTTTCAGGCTAATAAGAAAAGTTTCGGTAAATGTTGGTGAAGTGCGCCACCAGCCACGCAATGCACAACGCAAGCAGCGTGGCAAAYAAGGCGGCTAGGTGGCAGGGCAGCAGACAATTAAAGCGAAAAAYAGAACGCCTTGTAGGGCAACTTTCGAAACGATCGGGCATGGGCGAACGTACAAATGTTAATGAGCATACGATWCGAACCACGCGCCACAACAACAGCGGCGGCAATAACAATAATCACTGCAGGTGTAATGAGCGCTTCAGTAGSAACAACAAAATATGTGCTGCATAAACAACAATTAAAGCAACTAATCAGCGCCGTTTAGGGTTAAGCAGGAAGCTTYAATCAAACTTTTCCAAGTAATTGAGCTTTAGTCGACCGAGCACCGAACACTGCAAACGGGTAAAAGTGCCCGGAAGCATGCAAGCAAAATTGCTTTTTCTATAATARTGTGTAGAAACTGTAATGGCGAGATTAACATGTTGCATACAAACAGGCGCACAACGTTACGTTGCCGGCTTGCGAGATTGGCAGGTATCGGAAAAGTTGTTGCTACATTTTCAGCGAAAAATGCCACAACTTCCTATGCGATCAGGTGATAGAAGTGAAAAAGGCAGCCAAATGAAGCGACAAAAAGCAGAGGGGAGAAAGTGGTATGCCAAATTGGGCAAGTCTAGATATGAGGCGAATAAGTTGAGGCGCCTTGTCTCGCCTAAACACTCTCGAAAAACATTTATATATGTAATTTTTGCGCCATTAATTTCGAAAATGACGGAGTGCATGCGAAATGAGTGCTGTGTTTCTTTTCTAAAGACCAACACTGAAATTAAATTTGCGCTGCTGAGCGCCTTCCACCTTATAAATGCTTAGCGTAAGCTCAAATTTATAATTCGTGTGCGCGGTCGCCTGGCCGACTGTCCAACTGGCTGGCTGTTTAGGCGCTTTATCTAAATTAAGCGCAAACTACAAGTTCTACAAATTAGCGCTGGACATGCCAACGCCGGAAGAGGCTTCAGCAATTTTTCACGGCTTACACCAGCCACACACTGACAACAACAGGAGCATCCATCTTTTTCTGCGGCAGCGTTCATAAATTAAGAGGCAGCAATAAAAACAATGCAAGTTAAGGAAATAAATTGGCTTCAGTGAGTTTGTAGATTTTACTAGAGAATTTTTTGCTTTCAACTTTTAGAACATTTGTTTCAGTCAAAAATTATGTCAGAATGGAGGGAGTGAGCGGTGGAATATTGAATAGAATATAGCGCTGTTAACAGCAAAAACTTGCAAAATTTATGGAAGCGTGGGCAGCAAGAATTTGTAAAACGTTGCTCGAAGTTTTAGCTAATGGCCTAACAAAGCATTGATGACGTGGGCAAAATATTATTTTTTTTTTTTTGCAAATTCATCCAAGCTTTACTAGTTTCTGTTTTGCTTAAATTAATTATTATAACTTTTCCAAAAATGTTTAYTGACTGCGTAAATTTTGTATTTAAACGCTTAGCGTGATCAAGTCGATTTAGCCATGTTCTGAACCACGTCTGTATRYASACGAACTAGTTGGACAGTTTTTGAGATATCTATCTGAATTTTCCTACACGTCTTTTCTTCCTCAAGAAGCTGCTCATTTGTTGGAATCGTTGATTTCGAACAACTATAACACATAGCTGCCATACAAACTGAACRATMGAARTCAAGTSCTTGTRTKAAAAACTTTTTTATTTGATGAGATATTCGCAAGAAATTTTGTTTGAGTAATTATCTTAGGCAGTAAGGTAAAATAAACAGAAATGATTCGGATCGTATCATTATAGCTTATAGTTGCCATACAAACTGAACAATCGAAATCAAGTKSTTGTATGAAAAACTTTTTTATTTTAAAAGATATCCTCACGAAATTTGGCACAGATTATAACTCAAGACAACGCTACAATCTCCGAATAAATTGTTTAGATCGGACCACTATAGCATATAGCTGCCATACAAACTGAACGATAGAAGTCAAGTCCTTGTGTGAAAAACTTTTTTATTTGATGAGATATCCTCACGAAATTTGGCACAGATTATAACTCAAGACAACGCTACAATCTCCGAATAAATTGTTTAGATCGGACTGATATAGCATATAGTTGCCATACAAACCTAATGAGCCTAACTAAGTTTATCTATACAAAATTTTTTTATTTTGCAAGACATCCTGAATTAATTTGGCATAATCTATTGTTCAAGACAACGCCACAATCTCAGAAGAAATCTTTCAGRTCGGACCACTATAGCATATAGCTGCCATACAAAAAAATCAAGATAAACATTTTTCTATACCCTTTTATGCCGTAAAAATSTCATCTGTGAGGGGTATAATAACTTTAATGCGTCAAAGTTAAGTTTTCTTCTGCAAAAAATTTTGTATTTTGTATTTTGTATTTTTTAGTTTTAATTTTTATTTTTCCCTACACTTCCAGGAAATAAATCGTAGCGAAAACATGCAGAACGCGCTCATATATGCAATATTTAGTAACGCTCAATGAATTCAACATAATTCGCTTAGCGTTAAGGCACAAACGAACCCAAAAGTTTCGAAAAAAGGTTCTTACTAAGCGTCTAAGCAGTCAGTCAAGCGCTCAATGTAAATTTGATGGAAGGGAAAAAGGCGTCAAAAAGGTGAAACACAAACAACTCGTAAGCGAAAAATCAATAAAACACATTTGCATGATTTCTGCCAATTTACAGCAATGAGTGTAAATCAACAACAACAAGCAGCTGCAACAACATGAGCATGATAACACGCAGCCAAAATGCAGAAACTCGTTAAAGTGAAATATGCGACGTCGTCAACCGCAACAGTCACAACAACAGCAATGTTGGTGCCACATGAAGTGATAAAAGTAGGCATTATTGGCAGCAGGCAACATGAAACCCAACAACAACACGAATAACCAAGAACACGTTTTCAGGGCTAGCACAACTTACAAACCACAAATAACAATAAAATTAATATGTGAGYCCCACCCATGCGTTTCAAGACGAAAATGGTAAAGAAACGCTTCGACAAGCAACAAAAAACAATTTGGCAATTTACAAACGTAAATAAACAATAAARCGAACAGCACACGGCAAATGGCAGAGCAAGCATAACGGCGATTGATTTTGAATTATTACTGAAACAAGAAGCCGCAAAGCAGCGCCCTGCCAGGCCGGCAACCCCCGTTAAGGTTTGTTAAGCGCGCAGCAGAAAGGGTTTTTGGAGGCAATAGCCGCCGCGCATGAAAAAGAGCTGGCAGCGCAAAAAAAATGTCCGCCATTAAGGGGCTTTTAACGTTGCGTGCGAAAAGGAATTTGGTCGACGCAGCCGCGCGCCACTCGCCGTGCAGCGCTCGCAGGCACACGGCGCTGCAGCCGCAGTTATTTAGAATGGCTTATAATAAAATATAATATGCGGCACGGCATGTGTGTTGGTGCGCTAGCGGCTTATTATGCCATTAAAGGTGTCTAGGGAATGCGCCCAAAAAAAAGCGCACAACTTAAGCGCTCCAAAGCAGTACGAGCTTCCACTTAGTCGGRACGCAGCTCGTTAGAAGTGTGTCGGCCCATTTGCTCGACTGYTGCACGAACGCTGGCTCTTTGCGCTTTATTTCGCACGCTTAGCTGATTTCGAACGGGGTTCTTTAACATCACACACACCCACATGCATATCTAATAGGACACAGGCAACGCTGCACGCATACGTGCATGTAAGAATTTATCGAAGAAAAATAATAAAAACGGGAATTAAAGACGGCAGCGCGTACAAAATTATATTGTATTGGCATTTCTACGAGCGTTAAAATTATATGGGAAGCCACTCAGGAGTTACGCTGGTAGCAGAGTGCAGGGTGACTCAAGTAATATATAATATAATATTAAAAAATGGTGCTTTTTTGGCTTTACAAAAAAAAAAAAAAAAAAAAAATCTGATACATTGAGATGTTGTTGTTGGAATTGTTTGAATTTGATATTTTTGGGCAACGCTAACCTTTCTTGTCTTTACTGACTTGTAGTCGGCAACATCTGTAATGTCAGCTGGGTACTTTGGATCTCTGATGTCGTGAGATCGCTAATATGCTAGAAAACTCTAAACAATTCGGCCTTATGTAAGACAGAGGCTTGTACCATCTTCCGAATTAGTTGCAGACCAGTCGAGAGTAGTGTAAAGAAGAATTTCTTCTTACGAAGATATCAACAATGTAGCAACAAATTAGTTAGCTGAAGACGGTGAACGCAGAGGACGCCCTAAAGAGGTCCTTACCGACAAAAACATCAAACAAATTCTCAAACTAGTTTAGGATGACCGAAAAGTAAAGTTGCTCTGGGTAGCAGGCACTCTAAGGATATCAACTGAACCTGTAAAACATAGGATTCAGGAATATTTGTATATGAGAAAGCTTTGTGCAATGTGAATGCCGTGCGAGCTCACTTTTGAAAAAAAACAACGACGAGTTGATGATTCCGAGGATGTGTTTGAAGCTGTTCGAGTGTAATTATCCCGAGATTTTGAGTCGATATGTGACAATGAATAAAACATGGCTCCATCTCTCCACGCCGAAGTCCAACCGACAGTCAACGAAGTGGGCTGCTCACGATCAACCCGTTCCAAAGCGTGGATTAACCCAACAGTCGGCTGGCAAGGTTATGGCGTCTGTATTTTTGGATCCAGCTGGAATAACTTTTATTGACTACCTTGAAAAGGACAGACCATCGACAGCGACTATTACATTGCGTGACTGGAACGTTTGAAGGACGAAGTCACCGAAAAAAGYCCGCATTTAAACAAAAAGAAAGTGCTGCTTCAACAAGACAATACACTGCGTCAAAAGTCAGTGAAAATGTTGGTAAATAACCATGAATTGGGCTTCGCGCTGCTTCTGCATYCACCGTATTCTTCAGATCTGACCCTGAGCGACTGTTTTCTGTACTCAGATCACAAAAGAACACTCACCTGGAAGAAATTTTTGCCGAATGCAGAGATGATCACCGAAACTGAGAACTATTTAGTAGCAAAGGACAAAACTTACAACAAAATTGTTTCGAAAAGTTGGAGATCACTATAATCAGTGTATCATATATACTATATGCTAAATATCACCCTTGAAGAGAACGAGATTGAATAAAAATACAGAAGAATTTTGTCAAACAAATTCTTATTTAGGCTGTTAAGGTAAACGCCAAGTARAGAATTATATAAATCAAATTAAATGCAAAAAAAATTGTCCATGAAATTTTGTTTTTTATTTGTTTTTTAATTGTACCAAGCCGCTGTTGGCAAGCAGCAGTCTCGCCCAGATAAAAGCTGCTGAAAGTGAGAAAACAATGCAAACAAAATAYGCCCACCCTCCGCACTTATGATGTCCATTTGAAGGCAAGTAAACGTGTCAATTTATCGCGAAAAGCAGATCCTTCTAATTAAAAAGTCCATTTGATCCGAGCCGTGGAAAAACAGCGACCAACGGCAATCACGAACGCCATCCTGCGGGCTATTAGCCGGCGACCGTTTTTTGTCCACACCCACTATTTATACAATTTAATGTTGTAAGGGATAAAWATAAGTACGAAAACAAGAGATTAATGCCGGAAAGGAAGAAAAAAAGCAAGCACGACAACGATGCGCGGTAGCAGGGTGCGCGAGAGACGATTGAACCTGAGCTGGCACATTTACCGCTACAACAAATCACTTATTTACAAGGCGCGCGCCAGCGGATAAAGTCAAGAAACCCAGAAGAACCCGCCAGCAGTAGCGGAAGAAGCWGCGATTGCCGAGTAGGATCTAGTAGGTCACATGCAGCTGGTAGGTTGAAACGGACACGAGCGGAGGGCGGACCAAAGTTTATAAAAAGCAACTTGTAAAAAAAATAAGCAAAACATGTATTCTACTTATCTGGCAGGCAAAACACGCAAACGCTGTGCTTAACATTTTTAATTACCATTTAAACGTGCGGCCAACAACGGCAGCACTCTGCCGCCTCGCGCACAACAAGGACACCGCATGTCAACATGGCGCCACACACACCCACAGCGCACGTGCGCTCCTCCGCCCACCCACGTCGGGCGCCGACGAGCAGCGACCAACGGTAARTAATTCCGAAATTAGCTACACTCCATCAGTGGCTCACGGCCGCGTTCCGACGCTTGGCTGAGCAGTAGTTRAMGCGCAGGTRGCGGCGGCGGTGCTGTGACAGCCTGGCAGGGGCATTGTGTGAGCAAGTGAATTATTTAAAATGAAAATAAGATACTAGGCAACCTCTGACTTGGCGCTGACCTGGTTGCTAGAATGGGCGTGCATAGCACCAACAAGCGCCAAACGCCGAGCGCCGTGGACTGAGGTGTCCTTAAGGTTACTTAATTTAATTTTTCACTTGCCAACGCGCCAAAACGCCAGCGGCCAAACGTATACATGCAAATATAAACACATTTATGTATATGCGTGTGTGTATGTGTGCTTGAGCATATATGTGCAGCGTGTGTCGTCTGGAGACAGTGTGGCACGCATAAAAGTCGGCTGAGTGGCGTGGTCGAAACATGTGGCAGCAGCGAGGCGAGCGAAAACCGCAAAAAAGTTAAGCAAAGYACACATTAAATAAAATAAATGCAAATATGTTTAAGTGGAAAAGTGGAATGCGTGTAAATAAGAGTGGCGTAYGACACAGCAGCGGGAAATGAAGTGATAAAGCAAGAAAAATAAAAYGCGGCACTCATGAGGATGGTCAGCGCATAGGGCTGATATGTAAATATACACATATGTACATATGTATATATGTATWWTTKRARRAAACATTCGTCTTGATACATCAGAAAAGGTTGAAAAGCTTGTTTCGAACAAAAAATAATATTTCTTCTATAGAGCCATACGACCAAATCATCTCCAAYATCTGCAAGTGACATTCAGTTCAAAGGGGTTGCCCGAGCAGAGTTGAAACTGTTCACAGAGACTAGACTCAMTAGAAGACAAGCTCACCTAGACTTGTTCTGGGAGCAGAAATGAATSTACGGACTAACTGCTACTATAACAGCGCATGGAGAACGTGGTTATYCAAAATGGTTATGCCCTRCAACAACATTTGCCAAGGCTGTAGGGAATAGGCCCTATCGAAGATCCGACACAGAACACTTGGAATCCATYGAGCACCAGACCTCAAAAGGGTGTCTACAAAAAGCATGTCAGGCATTAGTAGCTTCATCGAARCYACATAATRGTTTGAACGAGACGGTGAAATGTGACAGSAAGGTCTACGACTAGTGCACCAAAATGGCWGARCTAGTGTTAATTGAGCTCKAAACACGACAGGGCTGCACTCCTACATACCTACCTACCTCACAGAGATAGCCGTCCGACAACTGCGAACTTTTTTGAATTTTCATATATAAGATGATATACTAGGTCCACAACTAAATTGTTACAAATGAATAATTCGAGGCATTGTCCATCACCAGTCAGAACTTTATTTCAACATTCTGGCAAAACAAGAATAAYATTAAGAAATTTTTCTCTGTCCTCTTCTGAGTGGAAATGCTTCTGAGCGAAACCACRTGCCATCGAGGAGAAAAAATAGTAATTCGATTGAGTAACACATATGGAATATGGCGCGTAGGGTAGGACTTTCCATTTAGACTTTCTCGATAGGTTTTAACGGGTGTAGTAACGCGAGGTCGAATGTTCCAGAATCACTTTTTCGTGCCTTCTCTGGTAATTAGGTCATAAAGAACCAAAGTTCGTTGTTTTTGAATCATTCAAAGCGCATGTGTAAAATGACTTGGCAGATAACTTCCAACACTGAAAGTAGCTCTTCTGGCAATTCACTGTCCAAAGAACGAAATCAGTGTTTTTGATATCACAAAAAAATAACTTCACATTTTTMACTTGGCGTGTACCAAATGTGCTTCAGCCACCGATTCTTTGACTGAAAGAGGGCAATCGACACTTCTCGAAAATCAAGAGCATTTGCCAGAAAATCGGGCATATTCGCTCAATCAAAAGTTTATGACACATATGCAAATGAAGTCATTAATGTGAAAACCTTGGAGTCAACTGTTGACAAATATCTGGAACTTAGCTACCCAATTAATATAATCTAGGCCACCTCAAGCCTATAAGGAAACATGACAAAAAGCCGTAACAAATGACTAAGGAATGTTCTACCGTCTAGGAAGTGTYCGAACTGGTTTCCAATACCTTTTTATATACTATAGGCATACCGCTCGATGAGAACACAGCGAGATCACAACATATCGACCCAAGATAATGGCATAAACAATTACACAATTCTCTCTTGAATCAAGCTTACTACTCTTTCTCTTTTTTTTAATTAAAATGTGGCTTAAAATAACTTATTGTTACCTTTTACTGCTACATCATTAATTCTGTAGAGGTTTCACTTACTTCCTAATTGGTTTCTTGGAATTCTCATTATGAGAAAATTTCGGAAAGATTACTTTTGTAGAAAAAATGTCACTGACCCGATGACTTTCAATATGTTGCCTTGACAAAAGACTGACAAACACATACRTGCATAAATTTGACACGGGATTTGGAAAACGTAACACGCATAAGAAGCARTCAAAGCAAGATCCTTTCGAGGAAAAATGTGACATAGCAAARCAAAACTAAAAACATATACCTTCATACAAACAAAAGTGATTTTGTAATTAAATTCATTGAATGTCATAGAACTGTTTCCTGTGTGTGTTTGCGCGAGTATAATGCGATGCTTAGGTTGAATTCTCGGAAGGCACTGAAGCAGACTCCAGAAGGCAACCAAAAACCGTGGAAGAAGAAAGGTTGCGCCTTGCAACGTCACAGATTTAGTTTAAATTAATAAAGTACATAAATAACACATGCCAAAATGTAAGGACCGAGGCGAAATTGAGATTTGTGTAAAGTAGCTGGCGCGTGATTCGCATGTTTCCTTAAGAACAGCATAATTACACCCCAAAAAAATAACCGAAACAAAACTGAAACAAATGYAAATAAGAAATCAGCGTAATTAGTGGCGTAACGCAGCTGTTTTCCGCAAGAAAAAATTAAAAAGATTTTAATATCGTGTCCGCAAAGGAAATAAGAAAGTTGCAAAAAAACCCGAGCGAAACACGAGCAGAAAAGTAAGTCGAGGCGGTGTTGCGTTGCAGTCACAAAAAAAGCGTTGAAAAGGCGCAACAACATGCCGGCACAAGTGTTCGCAATTTTAAAGTTTAACTATGCTGACTCAGCACGAAGAAGTCAGCCTTTTTTCGGCACTGATTTCYATTCCGTTTTTTGTGCGACAGTTTAGTAGTCATTTTTATACTTTTGCAGTTTTCTCTTGATATACCGAGACGTAACGTGTCGCATGGCCAACCAGCGGCGCAACACCAGGCGAACTCCGCACGAGCGGAAGCGGAAGTGAGCAGCAGCAAACGGCTGGCTGTTGGCGTTTAAATGTTTTCTCTWTAATTTGCAAATTTTAATGTTTTACTTTGCTTTGCCTTTCGGTTTAATTACACAAAAACACACACACACACACATACACATACTTTTGTGACAGCTGAATATACGAGTATTATATGTATGTGTKTTACTTGAGCCGCTCGCTCGCACTCGTCGCAAAATTTTCTATTTTGCTCTGCTTGCCTTTCATCTTCCTCTATTTTCTTTACTGCAGCCACTTTACTTTTGGTTTTGAAACCATTTCACAGCACGCTCCAATTTCGYCGTATTTTTTCTTCGTCATTGCTTACGTCTACGGCTCTCTATCATTTGCGGCTCAGAGTGATTTTTAATTTTCTTTAACTTCGACACAAAATTTGGGTTCGACTGCTGTACTTTCAGGTCATATATACATATGTATTATTTCATAGTTGCCTTTGACTTGCTGCTTTTTTATATACTCGGCTGTTGTTGTTGCTGTTTTATTCAATTAYATTTTCATGATTGCATGCCGGTTTCCATGCTACCATCCATCCACCGCATCGGTCCATTCTTGCCACGCACACAGTTGGCATCCCCGAATTTCACTGCACCGTGCTGTCTCTGAAAGCCAGTGCCTTCGTTTCCTGCCCCACATTGCTTGGTTGCTGTGAATTTTCCTTTGGCGGCGCCGCAGCTGCCTTTAAYATAGTAGTTGACTTTTTGAACTTAAGTCCAACGCTATAGACTCCATAGGCTCTTGCGCCCACACATTCTCCGTCTGTTGCCTTGTGTGCTGCTTCGTCTGCCGTCTGTACTTCATCATCATTTTCATTACCGTTTTGTATGCTTATTTTTTCTTTACTCTACCGCTTTGCTGAAATTTCCTCTTCAATGGCACTCGGTTTCTTTAATTCCTGCTTGTACAGCGCTACTGCCTACGCCAAGTGTTTCTTTTTCCGCTGCGCAGGCATATCCTTTCGTTGCAATTATCCATATTTACTTACAATTCCACGTACACTGGTGCCGCTCTGTATACAAGCGAAGCGCTTCTTGTTTGTGCTTATGTCTGCAATATCCTGTGTGTGCTGCTTCTTTCGTACACACAAGTTTGTTTGTCTTCTTGTCTTTTGTATATTTGCTGTATCGTCTTCGTCTACTTAAATCAATGTTGCTTTCTTTTTTTTTATCAATTTCTGCACTTCACTTCGTTTACTGATTCCATTTCCTTTTGGCTGCGCGCCCGCGGCACTGCTCATCATTGCTTGCGTCTACATAGGCTAATGCTCTCAACTCGCCTGAGTCACTTCCAGCCCGCTTCGTTTCCTTCTGCCTTTCCCACCAATTTACATTAACGCATATTCTTTTGGGTGCTCGCTTTTGCTTTGTAACTGCTTGGCTGTGACTCGCTGGCTTTTCTACTGGCGCGCTAAACAATTTATGTTTATTGCCGAAAGGATTTTTACGCTGACTCCTGCTCTTACCCGCAAAATTCATTTCATTTCTCGGCTGCTGAAGCGTCCTCTATACTACCCACACCATTTCTCGTAATTTTTGTGCCCCGCAACCGATACAACGTTGCTGTACTCGTAGGCATTATTCCTCATTTAAAGCAAATTGACTTTGTCTCACCGAAATGCGCTCCAAAACACAATAAATACCGACACACTTGCTCCGTGCTCCGTGAGATCCGCACATCCACTTAGAGCCTCACAAATAAGCAACAGCGCGCCAACGTCAGTGCGTCTGTTGCTGCAGCCAATCTGAGCATTGCTTGAGGCGCTTCCCAACATGCCGTCGTAGCGCTGAGCCGGAGTTGGTGGGTTCTCTACATTAGTTGTATGGTGACACCGCATGCTTTCCAGTTCTTGAACCAACGTCGGTGTTGTCTTTGTTTGCTTCCTTTATCTTCAGGCGTTGTGTCTTGCCTCCGCGCCTATTTTCTTGCTTTAATATGCTGGTCTACGGAATGTTGTTGTCTTTTGGCCTCTATCTCTATTGTGTCTAGGTTGACTTGGATGTGTGGATTTAATTTTGCAACTTCATTAACGCGAATTAACTGCCTGGCTTTAAATTGTGTTCAAGTTCGTCGACGCGGGCTTGTGAGCGGCAGAATGTTTGAGCTTTAAATATAATTGAATTAATCCTTGGCAGCCGAAGGGTATTGAGGAACGTTTGTTTGCTTAACTTTTATAAATATTTATGGGAAAATCAGACGAATAATTAAATTATTTGATCAAAYGATCTTTTTTTAATCTCTATGTTGGGTAAATTGAGTTTATGTAGAATATACAACATTGGCGTAGTGTAAAATCATATCTTTATCTAAATACAGCTTGAGGAATCTAAATATACTCGCAACTGTAATGAAGATAGATACGTGCTTAATCGCGAGCGCTGGTAAACTTGTCCAACTTTTTCAACTAGCTGATCGATTAATCGCAGCAGTTAAGTTCTTTGCAATACTCAAACGATTTAGGTCTTCAAATTTAATACAATTTTAAAAGTAAAGTAGTCAAAATAAATAGTTTGAATATGAAGTAAAACCATTTCTAATAAAAAGTTCTCAAAATTGTAATCATTTGACTATTTTTGATTATTTTTGGACTATAGTTACTGCCACTATTTTGCAGAGAACATCTTTTCATCTTGAACTCCTTCTATGTAACCAACATTTTGTAAACCAGCTTATTTCTTTTAGCCAATTACATTCTCTTGTAACGCTTTTCAATTTATAATAAAGCCACTTCAAGAATAGTATRTAATACAAGTCGATTTGCAATAGGTATGTGTCTCAGCTAAGCCATGCCTCTTCCGCCCATAATGAATTGTGTCTGTACTAATATATTTTCTCTAATTTTGCCACCGTAAGAAAGTTAGCTAACTATCAGCTGAACCATGCCTCCAACGCCCGTAATGGCCTTTACTAATACATTTCCTCCCGTCAGCTAGTTAGTTAACTACTTTTCTAAACCGCGCTTTTCTAAACTCGAACCGCATTTCCTATAATAGAAATAAAATTGAAAAAAGCACCCAACTTTAAAATTAAAAAAAAAAAGAACTATAAAAGTATATAACAAAGCATTCAATCAGCAGATGTCCTTTGTACAGGCTATAAGCATACACTTCTGCTAAGCGTGTTTGACGAGCGCGAAACACACTTAGCAAACACTTGCGAGCAAATTAAAAAAATACTTATTAGAAGTGGCGAAAAAATTTAACTGTATATAAGTGGAGAAAAAAAATCATCATTTCAATAGCTAACGCGCAACTAATTTACAACTTATTCGCCCAACACTCGCCGCTTGCCGCATTCGCCATACAAAACTTGCCACTTACGCTACGCTGCGCTGTGGGGCAGTTATCAACCATTTCGCCCCCACCCTAATGCGCAACACTTGATTCTTTCATTATTTATTTCGTGCTGCCTTTGCGCGTTTACTACAATTTTTGCCTTCGCTTTTGTGTTGCAACTTTTCGCCGTCATTCAGAAAGTTTTGATGCTTTTCAAAAGTCATTTAACGCAGTCATCTCAGTGATTTACAGAGTTGCCAGAGTGTGGCAGCTGCAAGGGGACGAAGCAAGACCCAAACAAGTGTTGGTGAAAAGATATTGCCAGCGCAGCGGCAAGGATAAGCGCGAGTGTGGTGTGAAATTTGGTAACAAAATTTTTACTTTTATGTCGGCGTAAAGAGGCGAGGTTGGGCGAAGGCGCTGCTACGAATTGTTGCTTTTTTCGCAAGAAGCGTCACTCAACCGCAACTGATTTGCTATTTCCGTTCCATTTTCATGCGTCTTTTTTTGTATTTTTTTCTGGTACTTAGAAGGCTTTGTGCGCTGTGGCACTAATTTTTTCGTAATAAAATGCCTTGCTTGCCACAAGGTAGATGGCAGTTTCGGCTCGCAACTCACGCGCTAAGCCGAGAGTTTTCTGCTTTCAAGCGAAAAAAGCATATTTATTGTGTTTGTGGGTTTTCCTTCCGTTTGATTATTTACTTCCGCGCGCATACAAGCCCACCATACAAACTGGCAATGAAATAAATCACACTGCACACACACACAGTTACAACTAAATTGAAACCAAAATAAATATTGAAAATGTACGCGACTCCGTTAACTTGAGCGGTTTCAAGTGTCAATGCGTGCGGCTCAGGAGGCAGGCTGCGGCTCAAGTGGCTAGTTGTGTTCACACGCCTGCAACAAATCGATTGCGGCGACGCGTGGACCAGGTCCGTCGTCATGGCTCAATAGCCATTTATGGTCTTTACGATTTTGCGACGCCGTTTCATGTGTCAATCAAGCGGCACTACTACGGCCGTGCTAAGCGAGAATGAGCTGAGCAAAATCCAATAAAAAGGCAAAAGGAAGACAATATAAGCGCGAACGCGTAGATGTGAGCGAAGTGTTTGCTTTGCCTTTCAACAAATCGACTCTGGGTTTACTACACTTTTCAGTTGACATATGCGCGTACAAAGAGTCAACCAACCGCACACACACAGATTCAGACAAAAACGCAAACAAACAGTTGTGCATGTGTGTGTGTGGCGGGCGCCAACGTCGGCGCCGCAGGATATAGGTGAGCGCACACATGCGTGAAAGAAGCGCAAGTGGCAAAGCCGTAAAAGACACACACAATCTCATATGCACATGTACGCGCACAGTTGTATGCGCCACGCGTTGCCATCTGCTCGCATTCGAAATGAATGCTTGTAATGGCATAGCACGGCTTATCCTTGTGTTGTCTCCTACATTACGCCGGCTTATCCTTGTTTGCTGGCATATTCTAGTTACGTCGCTGAACTCTTTACTTTCACTCGCATTTGCCATATCACTGAATGCCACGGAATAAGCAGTTATCTTCGTTGATATCTTTCCTTGCATATGCATGCACGTGTGTGTGTGTGTGTGTGTGTTTAGCTGTCACTGTGTGTGTATCCCGCATTGTAGGGTCAACGGCTACTACATTTCGCTTCATGCAACATTTCAATTTTTTGCCTTCAACATCAGCAGAGAGCAAGCAAAAAAGTCTACCAACAACAACAAGCAAGCAAAATAAACAAACAAGCATAGTAACTGCAGTTGGTCACATGAAAAGTAAGTATCTGTGGCATGCCCCATTTATGTCTTGATATTCTACGCCAGTGGAAAATCACGTTCCCTTTTCATGCTTCATACACGTTTAGTCGCTTGGTGAGTGTTGAGCGCGGCAGCAGGCTCCGCGCCGCGCCGCGCCGCGTCCTTTCAGCACGCCCTTCGCCACGCAGGATGTGTATGCCCGGAAATGCGCTCAATTTCAAGGCATTACGGTATATTTGTTTCGCCCTTTTCCATTTTCCGTTCGCTCATGCCTTCGTTTAGTTCAGTTTAGCCACTGAATAGCTCGTAGATTACTGAAATTTCTGGCGTTTTTCTTTAGTTTCTTCGTTGCACACATTAAATGCTTTCGGTTGTGGGTCAGCAAAGGTGCGCTATTTGGGCCTTTTCGGTACGAAATAGGAATTTTATGTGCATACCAGCGAATTTCGTATTATTTCTTCGTCGTTTAACTGTGCTGCGCTATTTTTATGCGCCGCTTCTGTGCTCATTGTGTGCTTTTTTGCAGCAAAAGCAGATGATACCTAGTTAGTAGTTCGCATTTATCTTTTTTTCGGGTTTTATAATTCGCAGAAATAAGGTTGATGATTTTCTTAGGCAGCGGTAGAGCGGCAGTGCAAAAATAGGTGTGTGTTTTCACAGAAGCTTCGCTGGCTTTGTAGTGAAATTTTTATATTTTTTATTGAATATTTGTGCCAGGGCTGATATTTTTCCAAAAAGATCAGCTGTGGAGAGCAATTTCTAAAATTTATTAAATATGGATTACAGTTTACTGCTATAAGAATGAAGGAGTTTGTTTGTTGAAAAAGGAAGTGTTATGGACTTAGCGGAGTTCTGAACCAGCTGGAAACTTATCTAAATAAATTAGAATAAATCAGCCAAAGGTTGGACTGCAATAATTACTTGCAGGTGAGAATAGCCTCATAGCGTTAATGTGGATGAGGTTTACGAGGGGAGGAGCATACTACCACAATCGGACGATGGATTCAAAATGGACGGCGGTGCATCGACATGGCTATATTCTGAGGATCTTGGTAAATATTTCTACCAACGGGTGCGAAATGCACTGCGGTGTAACGGCAGAAGTATACTTCGAAGATCTTGATATTTCTTGCCCTTTCCGTCAACCAAACTCAGCTAGCAACTTCCAAGCGAAAGTAGTAGGTAGACATGCAGAAGCTCGGTGGAATTCTATTGAACAACTATGAGGGGATGCAGAAGACCATTATCACAGAAAGCCAAGCAGCAATGCTAGCCTTGTCGTCGCCAGAGGTCAACTTGACTTAACATAATCAACAAAACAAAAAAAAAAAAAAAAAACGGAAAAAAAAAAAAAAAAAAAAAAAAAAAAAAAAAAAAAAAAAAAAAAAAAAAAAACCGGTCACAGAAACATTTGCGACAAAGTAAAAGCAAACGAGTTAGCTAAGTCAGGCACCTCTCTGGCAATCCTAGGAACGCTAACGACAGAGCAAAATGGACGGAAATCTAAAACCAAATGCAGGATTGCGAAACATATATCTCCAAATTGAGACATGGCAAAAGCTTAGGACTTTTACATATGTTCTTAAAAAGTATATATGTACATTRTTACGGCTATTACAACGAGGCTTTAGGAATTTGGGGAACATGCATTAATACTCGGTTGTAGCTTCGATACCAAATCGATAGATCTCACTTGGGCAGTTAATTTTCCGACTTGTGTTACCCGCAAGCACCTAAAAGTGATTCATCAGATGCTCATAGCTCAACAGAGTCTTTTGAGACTACCAAATACTTTTTTTGGGAGGTTAATATCTATCCCAGCAACTTCACTGGGTTCAACAAAGGTGTGTATATCGAGATTTTTCAGTCTCAGTCTAGCAGAAGCTAAGCAATGGAAAACAAAGTATTAAGATGTTTTCATCCCGTCTTTCTTTATAAAGATTGGAAAGTGTTTAGTCAGAACCCATACAGTAGCTGCGGGGTTAATACGAGTAGTTTGTAGGACCCTTTATGGTTCCTTCTGGGCCAGAAGGTTTTCGCAGTTGCACAAATTATTTGTTAGTCAGCTCAAGATTCCAGGTCCAATGCAAAACGAACGAAGATATCGGAAAACCGCATAGCTTCCAGACGAATGAAGTTGGAGAAATGGTGCCATTATTAGGAAGCTCATCGGCTTGGCAGTTTCGGTAATTCGGCTATAACCGGTCCTTCATACAAGTCTAATATGAAGGAAGCTGGAAGCTATAGAAAATTAGGTCGCGCATTCCTTGGTAGTCAGAAACCAACTCCCGACAGAAGTCTCCTCTACCTATTATTCCCCTTAACTTCGTTAAATTCATTCTTGAAAAAGCTAGCTGCACCTCTTCTCTAACAGCACCTCTTCTAACAGTGTGTAAAATGAGAAAGAGCCGCCATGAGAAGGATCTGCCTTCATTATTCTTGGTCTTCGGGACTAAATTTCAGTAAACATTTTGGGTGAAAATATTTCTTGAAGTCCTCGATATTAGGCTTCCATGAAAGCTTCCAATCAGTGATATGCTCCAAGAACTTGAGTCTTCTTGGTTTTCGAGAGTAAATTGTATCAAAATCTATCGAAAACGTACAAAAAAGAATGATCAAAAATCCGGTTTTGTTTTTTCGTTTTACTTTCATCTACAGCAAAACCAAWTTTTCGTTTACACTCGTTATAAATTTACGTGTTTTTTATCCGAGTTTCTTTCCGAAACACAGAAAGATAATGCTTTCCGTTTTTCGTTTCCACCGCTCTTCCTCTTTTTTGCGTGCATAAAAGAAACACATTCATGAATGGAAGCAAACCAATAAACAAATTCTGCCGTTTATGCCACTCTCAATGGCTGAGTGACGTTACGCGCGCTAGAACAAACAACAACAAAAACAACGTTCTGGGCATTTTAGAAAACCTTCAGTAAGAACAACAACAGCAACCACGTCAAATATAACAGCAATGTAAACCGAAAAAGCCGAAACAAAAACGCTGAAAAGCCCCAAAACACGCAAATATTTCCCACAATTACATGCCTCAAAATCAGCGCCGACTTTCAGAAACAGAAAAAAATAGTAAAAAGTAAACTGGAAAGCATTAAATTGAAATTAAAAATGCCATAAAATAAGCCAAAGCGGCAAGTTGTTGCAAGTGGCAAGTTGTCAGTCAGTCAAAGGCGCACGAACACACCGACACGCCAAAACACACACACAGTCAGACCGAGAGTTAGACAGACAAGCTGCTGGGCAGCTATGCTCGGTGAGGCGAAGGCGGCTGAGCACTCCAATAACCACTCAAGCACACACTTGCAACCACATATAAGTGCAACACACACGCTGCTACCCGCTCGCCCGCCTGCACGCCAGGGCTCAGGCATGCAGCTGCCACCACACCAACCCACCGGCATTCGAGTGCTCACAATTGCTTTCTGCGAATACACTTATAACAAAGTCTCTATGCGTGTGTATGTATGTGTGGCGCATGTATGTGTATTTGTAGGCCAGCCACTTGTATCCTTATTGCATGCAATTTTTTAGCAGCTTGCCGCTGCTGCCGCGCGTGTTGCATGTTTGCTTTGCATTTGCGTGCGCCAGCGCGGGCAAATCGAGATTACAGTTTGTTTTCGGCTTCTCAACCACTTTGCGCATGCATATTTCGACTAACTGGTATTGCATTTTCATGAAAAATGGCAGCGTTAGCCACTTTGCGATTCCGCGAAATTTAAACAAGTCGCGCCCGCTCGCCAACATGCCGGCATATTGGCCGTGCTCCGCTTGTGCTCGCCACTTTTTGCTTTCGTGTGGCAATTCTAGCAATTTTTATGCTTATTTTTGGGCTTTTTGTTGATTTTCCACTCGCTGTCTTTCGGCTGCCGAAATGAGTTTCTGTTCACTAATGTGTTTTTGCTGTGTTTGTTGCTGTTGCTTTTTATGTTGGCAATCACATTTGCCATTAGTTGGCCGATTATTGCAATTTAAATGGCATTTYATGAATGTTGCAAGCGCCCCAGCCGCCGCTGCTTGCCGGTGTTGCCAGCACTCGCCTGTTTGCCGACATATTTGTTTCTTGCTTTTTTGCTGTCGGCCTGCCAGTTAGGCCAAGTGTTGTCAGGAATTGAGCTGATTAAAACGAAATTTGCCGCAAATTTGTCGGTTTCGTTTATCGACTTTGAAATGTGGCAATGTGACAAGTGTGCGAGCTTGAAATTTGCCGCCGAACTACTATTAAATTCGACTTTGATGGCAGTTTGTTGAACTTGTGGGCGTTAAAAAGGCATTTCGCATAGCTTGTGACGCAGGCAGTAATTTACGTGGGAAATTTGTAAATTGAATAAACCTATGTATAGTGTATATCGCTACCTCAGATGCAAAATAATGTAACGTCATTTTTCTTAAGTTTACAGGTCAGAAAAAGACGCTATAATGGATAACACTCATATTAAAACTTTACTTGAGTTTCGGTTATAAAATGGTTATGTATTGGTTATGCCATCTTGAAGGATAACTAGAGTTTTGGGTATAAACTGGTTATGTATTGGTTAATACTCAGTTATTTTGAAGCAAAATTTGATTTTTAGTTTTGAAGTGGTTAGATATTGGTTATTATATCTGACAGCGATTTTCCATTTTCCATTTTTTTTTTTTTTTGTTGATGATGCGTTGTTTTGCATTTTAAGTGACGATATGTATGTAAATTTCACCTGATAAAGTGTACTGCTGTTCGTTAAGGCTCATATAAACTTTCTGAGGTAGAAAGTCGGCTCTATCCATAATCGTCTATATTTTTTTTCTAACTATATTCTCTCTATCTACGTATATTCGCTCTCTATATACTCTCTGTATCTTTATTCTTTCTATATCTTCTTCTTGATTGGCGTAGACACCGCTTACGCGATTATAGCCGAGTTAACAACACGTGGCTACGTGGTGCCAATTAGATATTCCAAGTGAAGCCATTCTTTTTATATATATCTTTCTGAATCTATATTCCCAACAACAGTTCAGCATTGACCATACATTGAAGCATTCAGCTCTGCCTTCCAGCAAAGGTACAATTTAATACTCAAAAACTCAAATTTCTCTTTATCGCCATATCCTTTACGCAGCGTAAGGTCCTTTGCTTTATTAAAATCACAAAACGTTGGCGAACAAATACTCGCTTATAATTATTTGACCCAGTTCAGTGTACTTTTGACCTCTGCTGCCATTCTTCCGTTCGTTGCCACTGGCATTTCCTCGTTGCCTTTCTAGTTTTCATCCTTTAAGTTGAAATTTAATGAGCATATAACAAAAAAATAACTATTGTGCAGCTGAAAAACAACAAAAAAATATTAAGAATGCTGCTCTGTTTAAATATTTACTTTGAACTGCAAAACTAAAGCAAACGCAGCGAAATTAAAAAAGGAGCTAAAGTGCGCGCGAAAAAATTTGAATAAATAATAAATAAATCTAGTCGTGGCATAGCGCAGCGCAGCGCGGACGTAACGGCAAAATTAAATGGACGCAGAGCGCCTATTTTTGCCTGGTGCAAATAAGTGGGGGAATTGGGTGTGGAAAATATATAAGTGAAGAGCACAAAACTGAAAGTAAAATAGTGAAAACAAAAAATATTGAAATAAAAGTGAATCAAACTTCGGTTTATGCAGGCAAAAATGGATTCGGCGCTTATACTATAAAAGCATACTTTTTGGCGCTTGAACGTGCTGGAGAATATGAAATGCTGTATACTTTCTGGCGTACAGCAACCAGCTAGTTTTGTTTTGCTACTAAACAACGGTATAAGAAGTTTAAAGTGTTTTTTTTTTTAAGTTTTTTGCAATGCATGCTTTTTTTCTTTCTCTCTCACTTAGCTAAACTGTTGTTAAGTATAGTAGAACAATTTTGGAAGCAGATGTGACTGAAGATAGGCGGGTGATAGCCCATGCCAAAGGCGTCGTTCTTATTATCGACGGAAAATATCGCGTCTTCAACCCGTTGMTAAGGACTTATACTTGAGACCAAATATTGAGAAGAATAACTAACGCATCGGTTACCTTATATTACTGTGGAGGCTCTGAGGGAAAATGGATACAGCACCGTTTACGAAACCGTAATCAAGCAAATAATATTCCGTTAAGTATGTTCTATGGTTGTTAATTAGCGACTTAGCAATCTGCGACTGCTAGATACTTCTAGCCTATAGTTGGACATAGCAGTCAGCAGATCCAATGGGGATCTAAGATTTATGTTAACGCATTCGTAGGAATTCTTACTGCACAYTGCCAAAGTTATATGGAGGAGGATAAAGAAAAATCTATGCACTTTATTCTCCATTGTTCAGTCTTTGAAAGCCTGAGAATGAAACACCTGGGTTTTATTACCTTAGATGAATCAGAAGACATAGCCGAAACTGATATTAAMTATTTCCTCGCATTTGTGACAGTCTGAAGATCTGTCGATCCTGTGATCCTGTTTTTTGGTACCGCAACTGACCTGCGTTCTAAGCTGCCCAAGTGACATCCCTCTTAGGATCAACATCTTAACCTAAACTAACATAATCTGGTGGAAAGTTGTAYGAAAAATGTAGAATGTGTTACAAATCATTAAAGAAGAAAGCTAGAAAGTCTRTGACTTCAGATATGTTTACACATTTATTTATCTCTCATTCCTTCAGAATGCTAAAAAGAATCTTRGAAAACAATATAAACTCTCCTCAAACTTTTTAAGAGCCCAAAAACTTGATTTTGATTGTTTAAAGTTGAAACACTTAAAATTATTTCGAGTGAGCGCTCACTCCAACAAATCGCTAAGTAAAAAGCTCTGTTAACGCTAATAAAAATCAAGTTGAAACCTTTTCAGCATACCGGCGACCCAAAAACGCTGCSAGCTACAGCGTAATTGTTGCAAGTTCACCGTTTAGCACGTACGCAACTTCAGAGCGAATTAAACTAAGCGCTGCGTAAGTGAGCTACCAAGCATACTTACTAACAAATTCTTGTACATACTTATATACGTGTCTAAGCATAGTTATTTGTGTGGCAGGTGGGCATAGCTATTGCGCCTTAAGCCACCACCACCGCGCGCCTGGTCCACGGGCATAAATATATGCGATTTTTCATGACTTTTTTAGTTGCAGCTCTTCGCTTGTTTACTTTGCACGTTTTTGCTCACCTTGCTACACTTAATTCGCTGTGCCGTTATTACTGTCTTTTACGGCTTGTTTGGGGGCACTTCATGCAGCTCGCATGTTTTTATTTCATTTGGCTTAGGCGCGCGACGTCAAGGCATATTTTTCATGTTGCTGCTGCTCCACTTGAAGCTTTTCACCTTACCCATCACACCGCACGCCCTGCCGCAAACCACTCTGGCTGACCGAATGTCATAGCATACCAACACACATACATATACGCGCGCACACACCAATGCCAATCTGCGCACTTCAACTCGAGCTCGCCGCCAATTTACTCATAAGCCCYGACAGCGCTCACAAAATCCGCTACGTGGCAGCACTGGCGGCTCGGCTTTAGTTGCGTGGCTGCGCTGTTGCGTGTTTTTTATAACCACAACAAGGCTCTCCGGCATCCGCACATATACAAAGCTCATCCTTGCTACAGACACACTGTGGCAAAGCAACAGTAGCAGCTACATACATAGGTAATAAACGCGCACTCAGTTTTGTCTGTCTGCCTACGCGCTTGCTTTGGCTCGGTTGGCTCGGTGACCCCGCCCGCCAACTAAGTATACAGCATCCGCGCGGTTTATCTGCCGTAATCTTGCGCGTCTCAACACAGCTGCGTGTGTGTGTACGTGTGCGCGTTTCACTCTTGTGTGCCACATATTAAGGCTGTGCGACATATGTGTGCCAATGTCAACGTTGTGATTTTCCACGCTGTTATTATACGGCACTTTTTGCTCATGTTTATGGTGATAGCGTTTTTAGTTAGCCATTTCATTTCAACAGCTCACACAGCGTCCCMTTCGTGTCGTTTATCATTGCAGCGCTACAGCGTCGCATGTGGCATGTCCTTGCCACAGCAGGAGTGTTGAAATTCCGTTGCTTGAAGAAGCGCGCTTTGTCCAACATACAGAGACATATATACATTATATTCATAAGTATGTGTGTGAGTGCATATCCGTTAGACAGCCTGACTGCCGGGCCGCTCAACGCCACGTCTGGCGTAATAATGCCTTACGTTTTCCATTTTATTTATTTATGCGTGGTTTACATGTGTAAATAGTGAGRAGAAATACATATGAGTTATGTGGAACAGCGCAAAAACAATTTGAAATGATTTAAGAGATAAGAGAAGAAGATGTATATATCTTAACTGCTTTAAATTTCGAACTTTCTCCTTTGAAAGTTTTGTTGGTGTAACGAAGTATTATATATGAATAAGGCTTTGCAACGCAGTATTTTTTCGTGGAACTTTCATTATTCTTTCTACCTCTCTTCCTCTCTTTCAAGGCACATTTTACGGAACAAGGTAAAGCTTTAAGAAGTTCAAACTTATTTTAAAATATTTTAAAACGTTATCTTAACATTTTTCTTTACTTTGTTGGCAAAATTGTTTTTTAACATATGATACATCTTCGATTCCCCACTTCTTTGCTCGCTATGATTCAATAACACTTTCTTCTCATTTAATTATGCCTTTAATTATCTCTTTTATAGCAGTTACTTGTTCCTTTMACCACTCTTCAAAGTATATCTCATTTTGTTCCAGTTGCTTGTTCGTTTCGTCACTTYCCAAAGTAAAAATATCCTTTATAGCTGTCCTGTTTATTYATTCATGCCTGTCGCACAATTTTATGGAACAGCGCTGATCTCAGAACAAGCTGTCATATATCTTCTGACCTTTTCCCAGCACACAACACATTATTCTCGGGTTCTCTCTTCTGCATTTTCTCTTCTAAATATTTAAATTAGGAGAAGTATAAAACTACAGGTTAGTTAATCCTTATTTAGACCCCCTTTCGTTTTTTTTTGTTGTTGTTTTTGTTACGAAGTTTGTAATACCTAGAATGAACATAGGGTAGTAAACCCACAAAGTATTATATATTTCCAAATTATCAGCTTGACGAATTGAGTCGATTTAGTCTTATATCCCATGAGTATATACTCGGAAGCAGAAGTAAATTTTTGAGATTTTGCACACGTTGTTTTCTTCCTAAGCAACTACTAATTTGTCGAAACTGACCATATCGGGCTACTATAGCATATAGTTTCCATACAACGGAGCTATCGGAATCGAGTGCTTGTATGGAAAACTTTTTCATTTGATATGCTATCTTCACGAAACTTTACATAAGTTATTATCAAGAGCAATAATGTAACATYCCAAAAAATTGTCTAGATCGGACTACTATAGGATACAGCTGCAATACAAACTGATCGATCGGAGTCAAGTGCTAGTAATGAAAACTCTTTCACTTGAGGGGATATATTCACGAAATTTGACAAGGATTGTTCCCTAGAATGATAATAATAGTGAATCATAACAAAAAATTGTCTAGATCGGACTACTATAGCATATAGCTGCCAAGCAAACTGACCAATCAATATTAAGTTGTTGTATGGCAAATTTTTCATTTGCCGAGATATGTTAACYAAATTTGGCACAGATTATTATCTAAGTCAGTAATATATTCCTCGAARAATTGTTCAGATTGAGTAACTATAGCATACAGCTGCCATATAAACTCACTGWTCAAAATCAGATCTCTGTAAAAAACCTTTTGTATTTCTGTMGGGTATTATAGCTTCGCTGACGCCGAAGTTAACGCTTTTGTTGTTGGACGCTTTAAACCGTTGTATACTTCTTTTATAAACAATTATAGCTTCTCTCTAACAAATGCTTGATTCAAGGCAAATATGTGAATATGTGTGAAATAAATAAGTTTTTTCTGCAGGCAAATAAGCTTAACCGCAACGCAACAACGCAACCGCAAYATAGTCCTTTCACAACGTGTGCGCAATATCCGCAATTAAATGAAATTAGTTGCCTTTTTTCGTTGTATGCCACAAATACTAAGCTTGAGAGGGGAAAAAACTTTCATATTTTTCACACCGACAGTTTCCTGGTTATGCCCATGTCGGTTTGTGTGCGTCTATTTAGCTGATTAAATGCTGTGGTTTTTTAAAGTTGTTGTCTAAAATGCATGCCCTTACAGTTATTTGCGTATTTTGCGGTGTTGCACACACACACATGCAACCACGAAACTTTCAGTGATTTACAAATCATAAAAACATTTCAGAAAAAATTGAAAAAATGCAAACTATCTCAGCAATACACTCGTGTATGTGACAACAGTAGTGTCTGAGGCAAGTATTCTGAACAAAAATTTAAGCATTAGCTTTCGTTAAAGCCTAGCACTAACTATGCTTCAAAAGCAACCTCAGCCGCTGCAAGCTGTTTATTACTTGCTTTTGTGGCTGGCTCGGCCACAACCCGCCTTTGTGTCGTGCCGTTACGTTATTAATATTAAAAATCATCGTTAGAAAATAGCATTTAAATTCTTTTTGTGTTTTTATTTCGGCAAAGCCAACATTTCATTTAATCGCGATGTTAAATGCGCCATAAATTAACCCAACAACAATGCTATTATAAAGCCACAAGTATTTGGTGATACTTGCTTTTGTTGTTGACTCGGCTTTTTTCRGTGTTTTTCGCGTGCAATTTTTTCCACACTTGCGCTCGGCAAATGCATTCGCGCTTAACATATGTATGCGTATTATAAYTTCTGTGGCAAGCATTATCACTTACAATGTTTTTCGGCTCGGCGTTTCGCGCATTTGTTGTTGCATTGCGGTGCGAAATGAAATTTTGGTGGTAATGCATAGTTTCGCACATGAATAAATTGAAAAATAATTGCAAAAAATAATAATAATAATAAGCCTTTAGCAGTGAATTCAAGTGCATGCTGGCAACTCATAACCAAATGGCAGATTTTTCGCGATAAAATTATAAAACACATATATAAATTAGTATATAGATAAGCTATATAATGCCACTTAAATGTTGGCCTCGCTTATTAAAGTACGCTTTAATGGCTGGATTAAGCATTATTAGAAATGAAATCTGTGTCGAATTGCAATTAAAGCCTGCTAGAAAGCCCACATAACGGTTCGCTCAACAGGCAAATTCTAGAGATTAAAATTAAAAATTTATTTTTGGTTAAATTGCAGTTATTTTATATAAAGACTAGCTATTTAATGTTATATAGAGTCAATTTTCGAATGAAAAGAGATCAAAATGTATTTTTCATGCTGTTTTTGAGGATTATTAAGASTCTTGCGATATACTACCGTTGTATAAATACTACTTTTTCGATCCATTTAATAGAGTTTTTGTACTTTATTTTTTATTTATGCATTTTTTTTTTTAATATTATTTCTTTTAAGTTGGCTTGAACTGAACACAGTGTCCTAAACTTTGTTAAAATCGGTTCAGTAGTTTAGGAGTCCATCGCGTACAAACAA
>NW_017535163.1:701954-732653 GCF_001853355.1 Bactrocera latifrons
AAAGCTCAGAAATACTATAAAAATAAAATTCAGTAGCAATGGCAGGCAAAAATCTATAAAAAATGCAACGCTTAACCCTTTTACATAATTGTTGAAAGTCCTGTCGCAATTTAGCCCCTTTTCTGGCGCTGTGTCGAAGCAAATACAACGAAGAAGCCACTGTTTCAAAGCCAGATAACACGGCTATATGAGAAAAGCAATATTAAAAAATTTGGTGTATTTATTCAAAATCAGGTTAGGCTAAACTGGTAGGCCAATAAGCCACGCAAAGACCAGTTTTGGTCTTTTGGGATACCACATGGAATTCAGTTGCTAGGTACAAGAGGCTCCTTTGGGATGTTAGTTAGTTAGTATTTCCAATATGTTCCCGCAGTCTCTTCCATTGCGTGCGAATAAGAATTTTCAAAAATACTTTATTTTTAAAAGCTCGCTAGTGTGRCGTCAGAAAAGCAGCTGTTTTTACTGTTTTCATTAATTTATAACTGGCATCTAAATGCCACCCACGTGAGCTCTCCAAAATGGCTATCAAATACAGCTTTTAGCTGAAAAAAGCGCCTTATAGGTATGTATACTATCCAATATACCCAATATTCAATTATACGAATTTTTATGGACTGAAATGAGTTCTCATATTTCTTCTTTCACATATCTATCACATTTAATTAGCATTGTAGCTCTTAAGAACACTTCAATAATAACCATAAGATACGTAGAAGAGACCCCTCTCACGCGTTCCTCTTCAGTACGCGCTGAAATGAGGCACACACACACCCAACTCCTTCTAAACCGCACTTGACGGCATACGATGAAGTGCTTTTGATGGATTTATGTTTACGCTTATTGTTTTTGCAGTRCGAATTTGTATAATTTTCGAATTTCGATACAGCTACATTTGTGCTGAGCGTGAGTTGGAGTTGAGTGCTCAACTCATGCAGCACAAGAGCACTTGAATGCCAGCACTCAAACACCAATTGGGAGTAACAAAGGAAAAAAGTGATAGGTGTGTAAACATAGCGATATTAGAAGTAARGCAAGTGAGGCGGCAAAGAAAGGTGGGGCAGTATGCCTAACGGCTKCTGGGCTGCTCGGCTGCGCGAAAAGCGTGCGCTGGTAATAAATAGAGCACCCGAACTCCACACTGTTGTTGTGTGAGTGTTTGGAGTGGCAAACAAAGCGTTAAATACGCCAATGGATTGCTCTCAGTTTGTTTGTGTGTTTGATGGAGATACCGTTTGAAATTGAAATTGAAACATTAACACTTGAGGGGCGATACATACATATATCCATTATATAAATAACAGTAACGACCGCGCACAATGGCACAAAATAAACAAAATGTTTAAATAACAAATAGCTTGGCTCGACAAAGGTCGTTAGAATTTCCGACTAAAATTTGTGTTGTGAAGTTTTCGAAAAGTTTTTACGCCAACGAGCTAAGCACGCGGCTTCGGCAACGTGTGCCGCGCTTTATTTGTCGTCATGTTCGGTTTGACTGGCGACACACACAGCTGGTTTGTTTTACCTTATTGTTGTTATTGATTTTTTTGTCTACTTTTTGTGCGCTTGACATCAACAAAAGTTGGAGTTGACAGCTTCGAAAGGCAAAGAAGAGAGATCCATTTAAAATGGAAACTAATTATGTGTCCCAGGAATTGTATGTCAGAGCTTTTTAAGCTGGATGCCGAGTTTTTGTTGTTTTTTAACAAATTTTCAAATATCTTTCCTTTTAATAATAAAATTACTTCAAATATTTGGTAGTCGAAAAAGTCTTTTCGTATTTTGTCAATAGAAGTCGTTTCAGTCGTATATCTCCAATGCTACATACTTSCTTGTGCCATTCTATATAGTGTTGGAAAGGTGAGATCTTAAGCTTCATTAAACCAAAAAAATTAAATTCAGGGAAGTTAAAAAAAAAAAGTTACAGCTGTTCAAATATGAGTGAAGATAATGAAGAAATTCGGTATGTTTTAAAAATTTTTTTTGCAAAAAGAGGAAGCATGCTACGCAAGCMACCAATGGAATTTGTGAAACTTCAAAAGGGTTAAAGCTGAGGCACTTCGCCGGGGACCGAAACGTGGTTATCTGCAGTACTAGATTCCAGCATAGGAGAATTCATCAAGCTACCTGGCTGTCTCCGGATCGAAAAGCTACCAACCAGACCGTTTATGTTGTGGTAGAATTACTAACATTGACTCGAATCACTATATTGTTGCAGCCAAAATACGCACTCCCATGTCAACAAACAAGGAAAGTTCGACGTCGGAAAGCTGCAATCGAAACAGACAACCGCACGGGTTTCTACTCGACTTGACTCCTGCTCTCTAAGCGCACTCATCAGCAACTCAGTATAAGGGAACYGTGGGATGGCATTTCAAGCTCTTACGTGCAGCCGTAAACGAAATCATTGGTTTTCGTAAAAGCAACAGCTGGTACGATGAGGAGTGACGCGTCGCTGTGGAGTGAAAACAGACTGCCTACCACGCAACGTTACGATCGACCACAACACGTACCGGTTGGGATAGATACCAGGAGTTGAAAAGGAAAGCGAAACGTATTCGCAGAAAAAAAAGAGAGAGAGACAAAAAAAGGGAGTAGGCAGAGCTTGACAAGCTGGCCGGGAGGGTGTCGAAGAACTGATAAGCAGCATCCATCAGCTTCTCCGTAAAATATGGTCGAACGAAAACAAGTCCAACGATAMGAATTTAGGAAAGGAGTCAAACAGAAATGCAGCATTCACTCGGCTTTCAACTCGTCTCAGCATGCTGACCATTTATACATACATACATGTATGTATATATATATAAATACAATCCAATATCTAACTCGGTTATTTTTAACTGCTACAAGAAACCGTTAGATGAACACAACTGGCATTACGCTGTAGCAACATGTTGCAAGTGTATAAAAAAATGTGGCAAAGTCACTCAAATAAAAAAAACCCGCATTTTTACGTTGCACATTCAACTCTGCTTGCGTTTCCAATAAATTCCCGCCGAAGTCACATTCATTACGCTCCATACTCACACATACATATTTACATAATGCGATCACAWGCTTACTTATGTATATATGTATGTATGTATCAAGACACACACAAGCATTAAGCGTCACTTGCAACACTTGCCAGCGAAAAGTGTTGATTACTGTCGTGTGTAAGTCGCATTTGTCACCCGCATAACCYCGCACTTCCGCCGCCGAGCGCTTCCCCACACAGCAAATCGTCAAATCGAAATTATATGAGCGTTTCCTATTTGCTGGTTTCGTTTTTATTGACGAAGCGGAAGGGCGAAGTACCAATAAATTGCTAAGAATATCGATTTGTGCCAACGCTTTTCGTTTATGGCATATTTAYGCGTGAGTCGTTGCAAGCAACACAGGCACACAACCACATATGCATACATATATGTACATACAAKCATATACGCGTGTTTGTGCGTGCGTATGCGTATAATGACATTCGTCATTATGTTACACATTCGTTCCAACCCACTGCAGGCTATTGCTGCTTTTTGTTGTTGTTGTTGTTGTTGCTCAGTGCTGTTGCCATAACATGACTATGTGATTATGCGCTTAAATAAGATTAAATTTCGATTACATTCAATTACTTTGTTAGTAGATTTGTTGCGCGCGCACGATTTCYCCCCTTCCCCGTTGCCACATTACATACTTACATATGTAAAAATATAAAATTTTTTTGATTTTTCCCTACACACGTCACGCAGCAGCCACCGCTTGCTCGTGACAGTTCGCTGCACACTCGGAGAGTCTGCGATTTTGCCGCCACTTGCCTCGCTTATTAGTAAAAAATTTCATATTTTCGTTGGCATCTTCGTGCCTGGCAGGGGATTAGCTTGTATGCCTGCACTGCGCAGCTCCCTTGAAGTACTCAAGTGCTTGAGAATTTACACATATATTTAAATATGTATGTATGTAKGTCGGAAAATCTCATTTCTTATAAGTGCAAGCACTTTCCAATGCAAATGTGTATGTAAAACGAGCGTCGCGATGTTCGTCGAACACAGCGGAAATTATGAATATTTCAGCATATTATAATTATTAGTCGGATTAAATTTCGAGTAATGTAAGTGCTCGTGCGTTGGAGTGCATGTTGCTGTTGCTGTGAGAAAAACTTCGAAGAATTCGAAAATTTATTTACCCATGAAGCTGGAGGGATATCACTTAAAGAGCGAACTCACTTTGAGTTTAGTGGAAATTCAATAAGCTGCGTGAAGAAAGTGTCGAGGGAGCGAGCTGCTGAAAGGCGCTGCGTGGGTTGTCAGTGACTTGCATAAGCACATACAGACATTTGTTTGGGGTCACATATACATACCTGCATATGTATATGCAAGCTAAGCCCGCATGAGAGAGAATTGATTTCCAAAACATTAAGTTTTCAATTTCATTAATTTTATGACAAATTCGTGACAGCATGGGAATTCGAATATACGAAGAATTTCACTTTGAAGCAGCTCAATCACAAGTTCACAGCCGTAGTTCAAGATTGAATCTCGCAGATTGCAAGCTAATAAACCAATACAGTACTAAAAATGCTGAATTACGACGAACGGAAATGCTTAAAATCGTTTAAATTAGAYGCTAAAAGTCTGTGAGTGTGTTGGCAGGTCTTCGAAATTATATATAAACCATTTGAGAACTAGAAAGTCGTCACTGCGAGTGAAAATGGCTAAGCAACGCGAAACAAACAAAGAATTATTAACAACTGTTAATRCTATACTTTTTACTATAAAAATATATATGACAACATAACCCCAAAATGTAAATAATAAATGTTTGTTAGAAAAATGATTTTTTGCACTCACCTTCATCCGCCGTCGCTGGATGTTGCTCRCCCTGTGTGGTATAACTGCCAATGATGGTCAGCACTAACAGCAGAAACGCTGCTGCCGCACGTTTTTTACACATTTTCCAACACTAATTTCACGATTTGCTCTCAAATATCACGAAAATGTATGTGCGCGTTCGTGTGCATTAATTTCAGTTTTTCCACGCGCAATTCGGAGTCACTAGAGTAACTAGTTGAGTTAGATTTTGAGTGTTAAACTCACGGCACAGTGAAATGAGGAAGTTTGAGCTCTAGCGTAATATGAAGTTTCTGCAAAAAAAGAAAGTGAGTTTGATTAAAATCATGATTTAATGTAGATTTTCAAATCCAGAATAAAAAATTAAGTATTTYTAGAGTTTTGAGTGACTATTTGAGTAGCTTAGAAGTATATTTTAATATAATAAAAGTGAGTTTWAGCTATGCATTTTAGTGGCACTGTTGAACTGGAAAATATAAAATTTCATATATTGCATTTTCTGGCAGCTTAAACTATCAAGATCTAAGCTTGCAACCTTTAGCAAAGTTTCAAACCACTTATTTACTCTCGATATTGAAAAAGTTGTTATTTATTATACATAAAAGAACAATCCTCGGCCTGCCAGAGTAAAAAACATTTTTTGGCAAAATTCGTTTTTTTTTTTTATTCAACATAGTTCCCATCAAAGGTGATACACTGGTTATTAAGACCTCTCAACTTTTCGATATCACTTTTCTAGTGCGATTTGTCCTTTACTTTAAAATAGGCTCCAGTTTCTGCATTTACCTCTTCATTCAACAAAAATTTCTTTCAGCGAGCATTCCTTTAAGATCTGAGAAGAGGAAAGAGTCGCTAGAGGTCAGATCTGTAGAATACCGCAGATGGAAAGCAATTTCAAGATCAGTTCGTGTATTTTTGCTTCAGTTTTTACTGACTTGGATAACAGTGCACTCACTTAGTGAAGCACACTTTCTGTTCCTACAAATGCGGCCCCTTTTCGATGATTTCGTTCTTTAACAGTTCATCGTGTGCAATCCACTCGAATGACTGTCGATTGGACTACGGTGTGAAATGAGGAGGCCATGTTTCACTCATTGTCACAAATCGTTGCAAAAACTCCGGTTTATTATGCTTGAACATCTCCAAAAACTGCTCCGGATCATCAACTGATCGTTGTTTTTGATCAAAAGTTAGCTCGCGCAGCACACACTTTGCACAGAGCTTTCTCATACCCAAATATGCGTGAATGATAAGATATACTCATTCAGTTGGTAMCTTRARAGTMTCTGCTATCTCGAACAACTTCACTTTATCGACATCCAAAACTATTTTGTGGAGTTTTTGATGTTTTTTCGGTAGCAACCTTTTCTGAGCGTCAAGTGCTTTGACCGYCTTCGATTCTCATTTCAGCGCGTCTAAACTTAGCATACCAATTCTTGATGATCGAATTTTTTTTTTTGGCGCAATGTCTGGCAACTCACTATAAAGTCTAGTTTTTACTTCAACTATATTATTTCCCTTTTCAAAAACAATAGTKTGTCAACACGCCAAAATCCTTTGAGTCCATTTATTTCAYAWTAATAAAAGTTCCTTCACTCAAAATGATATAATTCACAAACTAATAATCTRACAGCTGATAAATTTATACACGCGCTTTTTAAAGGTTAGAGGTAACCAAAAGTAATATAGATTTAATTCTAGTAGCGCCATCTATGTGTCAGGCAAGCAATCCTTCAATTGACCACTTATTCAAGAATACAGTTAGCTGTGAAATTTTGCACAATTTTGGAGCAAACCCTACTGTGGTGACAACTATACCTAACCTATATCCTTTTTTTTCTATTGTTTTTTGAAAGAAAAAAGGAAAGGGTGTCACCTTTTTCCCTCACAAGCTTTTTCCAAATTTTAAACGCGTTTGACAAGCCAATTACGTTTGTAAACAAAACCCTTAGCTGCAGCAGCTGTTTTTCTTGTGTCTTTGCAAAACCAAAAAAACTTGTCTAAAAATTCATTAACAGTTATTTACACTTACAGACACACAGACGTGAATAGATCTATATATATATATATATTTTTTTTTTTTTTTTTTTTTTTTTTTGAAAAAGAATTCTACGTTTTGAATTCAATTTCAACAATTTCGACAGCAACTTCAGTCTCAAGTCCCACTCAGCTGTGCAGCACCCCGATTTAGTGGCCGCTTGACTGTTTTTGTTCATACYCCAGCGACTGTCTGTCGACCCTGAACCCATTTGCAGAGTTATCCTTTTGTGCGCGCATATGTGACACTTGTGAAATCACCAACGCGGCTGTGTTAATGACACAGTTACTGTTAAAATATATTAACGACATGCCACACACACACACACATGCATAAATATTTATGAACAAATTTGTATTCACAAAAATTACACAGCGCTGTATTCCCTCGACTGGCTACTTTGGCTTTGGCAGGGTTCGTGTTTCTTTACATGTGCATGTGTATATGTGTGCGTTATGTGGGTGTCATTGACTCTGGGGATGTTTTACAAATACACACACACATATATACAAAGTAATAGTCAGCAGAGTAATTTTTCTCTATTAGCTTGTACCAAAAATGTCCCATCGTCCTGAACTTGACTCGCTACTTGCGAGCACAAATTGTTTTTTCATGTTCTACACGAATTCTCAGCCACCAGCGCCCCCTCGTGTACGTCCTACCGGCGCTCCAGCCATTTCAATATTGAATTAGTTAATTAATTTAAGTTGTCTGTATATACATTTCTRTGAATGTGTGTGAGTGCGTGTGGTAAGGAGTTGTTTCAACAAAAGTGACAATTTGCATGTGGGCACTTGGAAATCACTTCTTAGCCGACATTACAGGCCATTAACTTGTTGTTTTTTGCCCCAACTACAAATGGGTGAGTCGCTGCCTAAGTTTTTCGCTGATTTTACAAACAAACATTTCATTCGCTTACAAATTCTTAATTGTACCGGGAAAGGAAAGTGTTGAAGTATTTATCATGTTGTTGTGATTTGAATAATTAAAGTTTTCAAGTTAATTATTTCAACAGCGAAAACTTGTTTGGGAAATAGAGTAAAATATCAAATAGAAATGGTTTATTTATAGCCTATGTATACAGCTTTTTAGTAGACTCCATTAACATGAAGGTGGGGGCCAATTTACTTATTGACTAAATWAAGGGTCTKKCTGAACMGATTGTGCTCAATTAAGATTACGCCCACTGAGAGATCACGCTTGAGTCTGGTCAAACTGTCAAGTTAATTTTGTTCAGTATTATTTGGCATTTGATAACCGATTAGTCGATGCCTGAAATTGAAGCTCGTGATCTCGACAACATTAAGTTTGAACAAGTCGGTGCCACATTTCACACACACATTAATTAATAGATTGATTGGGAGAACTCTTTCTTGAGCAGATAGTTTCAAGTTTTGGTCCGGTCGATTGGCCACCAAGATCGTGTGATATCATACTAGATGCGCTAGACTCAGTTTTGTGGGGCTATGTAAAATCTAAAGTCTATGCGGACAACCTCACTTCGATTCAGGCCTTGGAGAAAAACATGCGTGTCATTCGCCACTTACCAGATCAAAATCCTCGAATGAGTCATCGAAAAGTGGACTCAAATGATTATCAATATTCGAAATTAAATTTGAGGTTTCTATGTTTTTTCTTTAGATAGGTAGGGAACTTTGAATGGGAACACCCTTTATTGAAAATTTTTGGAAATGAGCAGCCGATTGCTTATTTCAACCGTATACATTTTCGCATGAGAGCGGCGCCTAAAGATAGCAGAAATKAGCGAAATGGCGAATCGAACACGACTATTCTACCATTCATTTACATTTATTTTTTAATTAAATAGAGAATTCCAGTGCCGTTTGTATTTTTTAAGCAAATAATAAATATTCAATTTTTTCCGTGTTTAAATGGTTAGCTCCTAAAAGTAATTCGACACCACTTCTTTCCAAAACACTTGAAATACATCAAAGTAAATACAAACATAAGATGTACATGTGCATGTATATACACTTATATATAGTATATACAGACAGTTGTTGTACAAGAAATGCGTTTGAAGTGAGACCATAATTTTGTGGCGAAACGACATGCCTAGTCCCTGGAGAAAGACAAACAACCCGAAAAATAGACAGGCGGATAAGTAGCTCTGTAGAATTCTTCATGTGTGCTATGAGTACACACAAATACAAGCAAGCATTGGCAAAGAGTAAATATCCGTATGCCGATGACAACATACATTCAACGGTAGACAACAATGACAACAACAAAAATTATGCTAATAGTGGCTGACTTTGCAGCATTTCAACATTCTATACAAACTTATATGTATATATGTATAAGGAAATTTGTATAAATTTGTGTACATAAATATGTGCGCTTGCAAGCAACAGACACTTGCATATTTATGCACTTTCTCCGGCATCAAATTGTTGTTGCGATTAGACACTTACGAGTATTGCTCAACATCAAGCGCTGCCAATAGTTTTGCACCGCACCGCAACAACAACAACGACAGTAAATGTGTATTCCCTTCAGATTAAGTTTCTGACATTTATTGCTTAGACTGACGCCTCTTGTACAAGGGTTAGCTAGCGTCGCTTGAGCGCTTTCCTCCCATGTCTGCGCGCTATCCTKCCTTGCAACACCTTGTGTCTGGCTAATACGTTTTCGATGTTCGATATGACGCTACATTTCCCTGCCAACGCTTTGGGGGTGTAAGAGTTTAGACGCAAATGCATTTGACAGCCGACGTAGRAGGAAACGCAAACGAAGACGAAGACGAAGTCGAAGAGCAGCAGCAGCAGAGCGAAAATTGTGCGGAAAGTAAGAAAAACTTGGTTATCTACTTAAATTTCCTCAACGCCGTCGTAAAACAATGCGCATTGACGGCTAGCTAATTTATGTGACATTTTAGATAAATGGCAAACATTCTAACGGAAGTATTTACTTACGGACGGTTGTTGCAACACTTGCCGTTTGTTTGGGTAACTAAGTAGTGTGAGTGGTTGTTGGGGCTGAGGAATTTTAGTTTTCCATTTATTCGATTTGCTGTCATGCTATGAATGTCAGTTTTAATGTTGAACTACAAAATAGTTTTGCTTTCGAATTTGAAATGGGTTAATGGAATTCGGATCAACATTCGCTTTGCGTTGGATTCTGCAGGAAATGGTGAAATAGTGGTTGTTATTTGATGTAGAAAATCAAGTGAGTAGAAAGCGCAATGAAATGCGAATTAATTTGCTTGAGTAAACGTGTGACATATAAAATATAATTATTAGAGACCGTATCAGGGGAACTAATTCACTTTCGATGAGTGAATTGAGAATATTCAAACAAGCGGGGTTTCAAACAGAAATTACAAAGTAAATTTAGGTATTTAAGTTCCACAAATAATAGCTCCTCTACAATCTCTAACAGCTATAAATTATGGTCAAAGCATTTGAAGAGAAAACAAGAAGCTTCCGAAAATGAAAGTTATTCACTTTTACTTTTCTCGAGCTTTCACAGATTTAACCTTTTGAACARTTTTCCAAAGCTGTTGAAAAGGTAAGTTTCTTTTGTTTTTTTCGAGCTTTCACTGGTTAAAGCTTTTTTAAAAATGTTTCCAAACTATTAAAACTACCCCCGAAAACTAGTTGAATATTTATTCAAGTTTTCGAAAGTATTTTGCTGCAGCTGTAATACATGGCCTTACCTAAAGACAATGGAATACCCATTTGAAAGGTAAATAAAAAGCTTTTGAAGATGAAAACTAATAAAATCCTTCAAAATTAATGCCGWACATTTTTTAAAGCTTTCCTYCKGGATATSTAAAAYTWKAAAGACAAAYCATTTGAACTGAAAATAAAAAARTTTCGAAGATGAAAGCTCTTCACTTGTCCTTTWGTCGAGCTTTCACMAATRAAAGCTTTATTTATAATGCCACTAAAATTATTTAAAACCAAGCGAAAAAAAGTTTCAAAGCTTTCGAAAATGCTTGCTGCAGCTGCAAMACATGGAATATCTAAAATYATAAAGACAAACCATTTGAATTGAAAWTCGAAAGCTTTCAACAATGAAAGCTCTACACTTGTGCTTTTTTAGAGCTTTCACAAATGAAAGCTTTATTTGAATTATTTCTAAAATGACTTAAAAATTATATATAAAACTTTTTTTTTTTACTTTTATAAGCTTTTTTCACAGCTGCAACARATGGAGTAACCACATACAAGTAAAATACATTCAAATGATATTTTGACATATTACAGGCAAATAAAGGAAGTAATTACAGCTAAGCATATACATAGCTCTGCATACAGCCCCTCAATTTCGTACTAAACGCGACCACCCGCTGCGCATTAATTTCGAGACCTAGGGGCGCCACCGCATGCTAATCGCCCAGCRCCGCCACCCACTGTGACAGCAAACGCATTTTGACATATTCTAACTAGCTTCAAATAGACATAACGGCGAAAGTACCTCAGTACAACAACAGCGCGTCAGTTAGGGTGTGAGTGGTTCCTAAAGCCTTTTATGCGGCATATGGCATATATTGTTTGCTTTGTTAGCACACCAGCTAAAATTAGTCCGGTTAGTAGTGCGGTTAGTGTTGCATGGTTATATGACTTAGCTTAGTCTAAGTGGTCTGAGGTTGTCATTGTAGGTGGGAGTCGCCACTACGTCCATTTATTTAAATGTGTGCATTCTACTGGTTGATGGCGGGGCGTTGCTTTTGTTGGCATATTAAACATGCAATTATTAAACTGAAAAATGGCTTTACATTTATAAAGACTGTAAACAAGGCTGCGGTGGTAACTAGGTCCACAAGTGGGCACGCCGCAAGGCGCATGAATATCAGATACTGAAGTAATGGCGTTGCGTACCTACGCGGAGTTGGGGCTGGCGTGACAGAACGGTGTCAGAACAAAGGTGCATAGTGAGGAATTGTGTCGGAAATCCCATAGAGACCTCACCTAATTTGTACACAATTATGGGGAGCTTGTTTATGGGTTGAATTTGTTAAACAAGTTACCCTTATTATGTTTCGAMTTATTGAAAGCGAAAATATCACGCCTAAAAACGCCAACGCATTCTTTTATGCCATCTCCAACCATAAATCATGGCTAATTATAAGCAGCGTTCCAGTCTACCTCAGACTGACCCCAATCACTTCCAACGTCTGTGACAATAAGCGCCACTAACAACTAACGCCGAACCATTACCACGTCTAATCTCGCTCATCTACATAGTTTCTAATTAATAGAGAGGACAACAGTGGTTAAAGCAAATATTGGAGAAATAATAAAAGAGCCAACAGGGTGGTGTAGAAGGAGTGGAAACCTCAAAGACAAAGAAAATTAAAGTAAAACAATGTTGTGTTTGTAAGTGTTAGCGCAAACAAGAGCGCAAATTAAAAAGAGAAACAAAACAGCAGAGAGCACAGCAGCAAAGGGAAAAGGTGAAAATAATGATAGGCTAAAGGATAAACAACAAATGCGCACTAAAAGCGCAACAAAGCGTAGGTAAAATGAAATCAATGGAAGTGATACAAACATGTAAAAAACAAATAGCTCAAAAAAGTACAAAAAAACGAAGCGAAAAAGGAAAACAATGCGAGCAAACACCAAACAGGATAACAACACGAGGTCAACGAGCAGTCAAAAGCCACAAAACTAAAGTGCTAACAAGCAACACAAAGCTAAACTGGATTGCCGGYGCGGACTACAACTACATACGAAACCACTTACACACACAGACAAACAGCACGGATAGACGGTGGCTGGCATACGCGCAGAGTATGTGGTAAACGTGACAATGTCGATGGTCAAATAGGATTAGAAAAAGGTAAGCTTAACGGAAATAAAACAATACACAGCAGGAAATGAGCGGTTGGGGCGATTGTGCGCCTATTACGCCTATCTTCGAGCAACTAAAAGCTGATACGTATAATTGTAGACAACGGGAAAGAGCAAAAAAAAAAAAAAAAAAAAAAAAAAAGAAAAAAAAAAAAAATAAAAAAACAAAAAAAAAAAAAAAAAAAAAAAAAAAAAAAATGGGTAGGCAGCAGCTTTAAGCGCTTTATGGGCTGCGAAACAGGTGAGTGTTTGAAAGGAAGATAACAGGCTTAGTAACGGTTATACATAAGTTACGCAAAACTGCAACAAAATGTGAATTCTTAAAGCTGACAGTTTTGTAAAAAGTATTGCAACATAATATTTTACATTGAGCAAAACAAAGAACCAACTAGAAAGCGGCTGATATTAACTGTTATGAGAACAGTTATGAGAGTTGCAAATCTCTTATACTAAAAGTGCTTCCGACGCAGTGGTAATCATAAACGGTTTTGGTACGAATTGTTATACGTTATTATAAGAATTGTTATAAAATATTAYATGAAAACGTCGTCATGCTTTGTATACTTAAGTGAGTGGATATGTAGGTCTGACGGCGCTTCTAGACCATCAGAAAGCCTATTGTGATACCACCGGAACTAATAATACTGCACACTCCATTGTATCCTCTCTCAATCACCCTATGCTTCCAATGAAGTTCATCAGTACGAAAAAAACGTTATTTGGCAACCTCTTAAATGTATGCCTCACTCCAATGAGACTCAGCTAAATCTATAACTTGTTCGTTCATAAAATATCTAGAAGTGGTCAGAGGCATAACTGTACATTTCCACTTTTTCGGAGTCTAATTGTAGAGWGTTGCAAGTTCTTCTTTTAAATACTGATATGTCCAATTAAAAGCTACACATTGGAGCACCTTTTTATTGCCAATACAAATCCGAATTCTACTCCAAATTTTGATTTCGCCATCAGTTATCGAAGGAATGTATAAAAACTAGACCGGTTACCGAAGTATCGGTTATCGAAGCAATAAATACACATTTTCTGGATSGATTGATTTAAAACCTCTTTGAAGTATATATTCCTTACGAATAGTAAGTCTTACATGATACAGCTAACCTTTAGGAGGTTTCCTGGCAGGAAAACGTAATTAAAGTTGTCCTTGTTATGGAACAAAAGTTTAAACGAGCATACTATATTCCCAACAAGAAAAAAATTGTATATAATACCTAAAAGTCAATTTGTTGCGAGCAAAGCTCGAATTTGGACAAGTGTAGTGAATATTTTTAATAACTCTGCTAATAAAGACTCTAGAGAAGATTGATGAACAACTTCTAAGTGAAGGTCTTCTTCAAAATTCACTCAAATAAGCATTGTGAATTTAATTTTTAGGTATTTTTCATTCAATCTAGACCCGGAGGATTCAGAAAAATTCAAAATATTTAAACAAGTTTAAGTTTATTCCACCAAGACAAACAAAGAAGTCCCCGAAATAAGTTCAAAACAAAACAATTTCACATAAATCAAAAGYAAAGGGTTGGCTAAGGGTTTGAAAGAATTGAAAGAAAAATAGCAAACGAAACAGATAGCAAGGAAAAGGCGGCTAAATCAAAGAAAATACGAACATTATTTATGGCAAGTAGTTTTCGGAATAGCGAAAGATAAATTCAATGTCTAACAGAAAGTGACAGCAAGAGCAGTTGCAGAATACAAGAATTGGAAATAAAAATTAAAAGACGAGAAAATGCAAAAATCGAAATTTGAACTGAGGAAGGAGGACAAGAATTGAGGACGAAGAACAAGCATATGTGAACCCAATCTAACGAGCACAGAGGGTTATTATTAAGAAAGCAAAATGGGAGTGAATTTATTATTTAATTTTGACTAGTAGAGTAACTGTAAAATGCATGAAATATTTAAGCGCACAAACAGCGTTCCCAGGTAGACCCAGCACACATATATAGCATGCAACAGCTACGAGTTAATCCCGGTATGCAGGCGTACAAGGAGTAACAAAAGGCGCATAAATTTTAAATGGAAACCATGAACAAGGTGGCTGGTCAATTTATGGGCACGAATGCATGAATGCATTAACCAAGCCTCCGTGTGTGTGTGTGTGTGTGTGTGTGTGTGTGCGTGTGTGAGTAGGAATTTATGTGCGAGGGAGCCAAGCGACAGCTACTCATTTATTAATACCATTACCGTGTAGCTAGCAAGCACACGGCCGCAACAACAACTGACATAACCGACAGGAGTCGARTAACGGCAGCAGCAACAACGCACGAGGGTGCTAAAGAGTAAATAAAAGTGGTGTTGAAAGCGCTGGGTGGTGGGAGGTCGGTCAGCCGGMGCAGGAGCTGCAAGCAGTGACTAAAGCGCCGCACGTGAACTGACCGCAAAGCCGAAGCRAAGCGTTGGGCCACAGCACGGTTAAAAAAGGACAAAGCTGAAAAGCGGACGCCCGAGCGCCAGTGTGAGAATGCATAACAAATGCGTGTCAGAACACAAACAGACTGAACGAACACACACACACACACACACGCAAGTGGCGGTGTGTGAGTGGAGTGCATGTATGTGTGTGTGTTGGTGGCGCTAACGAGCAAGTGCTGCGTGGCGGATGCGGTTGTGCTGCACGCCAACAACAAAAGCCTTGCAACGGTGGTTTCAGCCAAGTGCAGGAGCCGATTGCATGCAAATAAAGTGCCGTTATAGTAGTGTGCGCGCGTGCGATTGGAAGTTAACGCATGCACAGCGTTGCCAGATGGGTGTGTATTTGCTTAACAAGCTSGCAGCCACTTTGCCAGCGCATGTGTCCACTATGTGTGGCGGCAGGTGTGTGCGTGTGGTGTTTTATTTGTCATTATACATAAATAATGCATGTCTGCTGTGCTGGCTAGCACACACACACACACATACTCTCATGGATGTATTTACAGAAATAAACTAAGTAATACACGTTGGCGATGAAATATTCACAAAATAAGGCGACAGTTTTCGACCCACGCTCTACACGCCAAACTAACGGTAGTGTCACTAATGGCCGCAGTAGCGAAAGGACGAGACAAGCGCGCCACCGACCAACGAGCTTAGCCAAAATATTAATAATAATACGGCAGCGGGTTTAAGGTAGAGGGAAGCAGCAGACGTGAACTACAAGTAAAAGTGAGATTCTTGCTCACTGATARCTTCATATGAACGCCTTTCACAGGCACCAGCGCGCAACAGACAATTGCTGTGTGCCACCGAAAAAGCAGCCGCAGCTTATTTGCATGGCTTTGTGTGAAAATTATATATGCTGGTTCAAATGAAGGCATAAAGCACACACCCAGGCGAACTTACAAAGGATTTATGAAAATGTGTGAAAGGATAATGGCGTGCTGTATTCTTTYTCGGCTTATCGCTTTTGCCGCTTTATGACACCATTTTTATTTGTTGTGTGTGTGTGTGTTTCTTTTTTTGTGCCACTGTTTGTGTGTCTGTTAGGCAGGCCTAAAGCGGGAGTGGGTAGACCCTTTTCCAATTTCCATTTTATGTGTTTTGGTTTTTTGCTTTAGCCATATTTCGCCTMCCTAACTACCCGCTGTCTTGTCTGACTTTTTCGCCGGTGAGTGGCGCGTTTTTGTTTGTTGTCTCGTTAGCTCCATATTCACTTGCCACATTCTTCTTTTTTKTTTTTGGGTTAATTTTCCGGCCTTGATGGTAGCGCGAAAKTATTTATGAGTCTGCACTTTTTGCTGTATCACTTCATATTTATATGCCACTTTTTTGTCATATCACACTAAAATGTATAAAACGGGACTTTGGCGGATAGAAAAGTCAGTGGGATTTTGCTGAGTGCTATTGATTTCGTAAGTGGCTTAAAGAGTAAGTCAGTGGACTATTTGAAAGTCAGTTTGAATGAACTAACCACTGTTCGAACTTTTGGAAATAGAGAGCGAATACTATTAATGAARTCTTTAGTAGGCTTTTACAATATYACAATTGTATATCCTYTTCAAGTACTAAATACAAGCMTCAACAATATAGACCAAGATTCATATTTCAGAACTGATTTCAGGCTCCCCATTGCCATCAAAACAGATGGTAGTTCAAAGACATTCTAAAGTTTCTAGTGAAGTAGGAATTCCAAAAGGTTCTCTGGTTTGACGAGGTGCATTTTTTAATTTTTTTCAATTCTGAAGACTAAGCACCAAGTCCTTACAGCAGAAACTACAATAGACACTACTTTTCTATAGATACATTCATAAAAACTTAAAAACCGTTGAGTTAGAGATATCCTTCTTCAGCTTTCAAGTTCCGTAACTGYTGCTTTGAAAAATTAGGAATGCAAAATTTTGTGAAGATATCTCGTACAATAAAAAAATTTTCATACAAGGACTTTATTTTGATCAATCAGTTTTTATGGCAGCTATATGCTACAGTGAGCCGATCTGAAGAATTTCTTCWCAGTTGACAGTATTTATTTAGGCAATAAACCACGCCATATTCCATGACGATATATCTTAAACTGAAAGAGTTTTCCATACAAGGATTTGATTTTGGTCGTTCAGTTTGTATGGCAGCTGTACGCTTTAGTGACCGGATAACGAAAACAAAACTTCATTTCACCCTGTTAAGGATGTGGATCCACCATCAAAAATGCTGTAGGGCTGGGAATCTTACCAGACGTCATCTGCAGAAGCTATGAGATGGAAAATGAGGTGGAAATAACTTAACACTACCTTCTTGACTGGCTTGCGTTTGGGAGAGCTAGCCTTCAACAATTGCTAGTGCAGATTGAAATTGCCTTCAGACATCCTACCGAACTGTCGAGAGTGGAAATTAAACGCCTGTGTAAATTTGAGTTGGCACCAAGCGTTTTGTTAATTTATAAGTTTTAACACAGGAGTTCTTCTTTTCTATGACTTCACAAAGGACTATGCCATATATAGTAGTCCAMGTGTAATCTCTATATGCCAGGCATCCAACGTAACCTAGGGAAGACTATGAGAGTTTGCTTTGCCTTCTTTATGGTAATATTGTCTTCAGAATATTACAATATATAGAAACCAAGTAAAACATCGCTAATACAATATATAATGATCGCAATAAGCTCATTTGCCTTTTTCAAGAATTTCGTACTCAATTCCAGTAAATTATCCTCACTGATCCCCACTGATTTCTCATGCTGCTTCCGCCAATTCAATTTCCTAAAACTTCAGTTTGCAAAGCTTCTTGGAAATTGTCGTACGACACAGAATAAACGCCTTTATAAAAATTGTCTTTAATCCTTTAAGCCTACCTTGTCAGTTTAACGCGCCAGCTGTGGGTCTAAGCGCTTAGCGTGGTGTCAAGCACTTTTTTCAGCRGAAATACATATTTATTATTTATAAGCAAGAAATTCCAGTTGGAAATTTTCGCGTTTCCGCTTGATTTAAATGTGTTGTTGTTGCATTGGAAATTTAATATTGTTATCTGCACTGTTACACTTTTCACACGGAAACATTTTCAAACATTATTGCATTGGCATTAGAGCTCGGAATTCGCTGGTAATCCTTTTTTATCCTTTTAGACGCGCATATCCAACACCCGGGGAATAAGTTCGATTTGTTTTGTGGGTGTGAGTGGATGTAAGTACATTTGTGCGTTAAGCTTCTGTATGTATGTATATGTGGGCGTGTGTGTGTTGCRTTTGTATTTGTGCGCGGAAAATTTGGCAATTTTAAAACGATATACACACGGGCGCTAACTTTTTGATGCTCAAAATTTTGTATGCCTTTTTCGCTTGCAAATATTTGTATGTACGCGCTTACGCCTTAAAGTGCGCTTTGGAAATTTAATTTTGTGTATTGTAAGGCTTTCAAAACACTTCAAGGTTTGCTAGGGACCCTGGCATACGCATTGGCACAATTTACACGCACGACTGTTGCGTGTCTGCTTGCCACAGCCGCTGYGTGTTTGCATAAATCATTTCGAATTTCACCGGAAATCACTTTTTTCTGCACTTTTTTATTCGATTTCTGGCAAAGGCCAGCTGAGCACTTGTTGTATTTAATAAGTTGCTGTTGTTACACTAGCATTTGCCGCACATTTTTCTGTTTAACATAATTTCGTTAGAAAAGTTCTGCTCGCAACTGCACAACACTCGGCTTAACTTTGCACACCTTGTGAGTGGGTGTGTGTGTTTGTTGTAATGTTTGCGAATTTGCACACACTTGTTTGTTGCACTTAAATTTGCTGCAGCAACGCACGCTAAACAGCTTAGAGCTCGCAAATTCGTTTCGTGCCACAACCGGGTTAATATTCACGCACGCAACGACGACCGCTCCTTCGCCAAACGTCGCACGCCAAACGAACCTTTCATTGAAACCGMCGACCTATGCGTGTCACTGGGACTTTCTTTCACTCAAGCCACAACCACAAATGATCTATATATTAAACGTATTCGTGTGCTTTAAGTTTTGCTTGATAGAACTTGGCTTCGCCACCGAAAATAAAGAACGAAAAAAATATATCGCGTTGKTTTGCTGATTGTACCGTTGTACGTGTGACGCGTGCAACGAAAAACCCGTCAACGACACCAAATCGCTTCAATATCCCGGCAACACTGAATTTCGAATTTTACTAYGAAATGCAGCCAACCAGCAGACGAACGAAGCGGTCGTCGCAATCGACCAGCGAGCCGAACACGCTACGAACCAGCGTGCGAGCGTAGAACATTGCAGTAAGGTAGCACACATTGCTACAAACCCACACTCGTACGCACGCACAAAGGTGTCTGTTCGTCCAATTCGAAGTGCTCCAGCGTTCGGCTGCACACCACAGCAACAAAGAGCGCTGGTACTCCAGTAAATTCACGAGGTGTGTGTGGTTGTGTGCTGCTGTTAACCGAGCTGTTCGTTTAGTTTGATTCTTTGACTGTTTGCCATATGTGTGGATTGCATGTGGTGCATGGCACCAGTTCACTGAGAGACTGCAGTTCGTTATACATTTCATACTTCGAAATGMATTGAGCAGCTCATTTAGTCTAGTGCAACAAATTGCATGCGCGCTCTTGAAGTTCGTATTCGAGTACAATGTTTTCACGTCGGTATTATGTGGATTGTTATAGCCCGCGCATGCGTTAAATTTTGGTGCAAAGAGGGTTAAAAATTCAGTGTGTGGATGGCTTTAACAGTTGTAGAGAGCTACACACAGCAAGTGTTTTCGAAAACGCTAGAGAGATATGCACATATGGCTGAGGAGAGACGCTCTTTAATAAAYATTTAAATTCAATATTTTATTTATTTACATTCTCTCCTCAGCCTATTTGTAGCTCTCTACCAATGTTAAAGCAAGCTCGGAGAACGCCCGTGTACGATTATTTTAGAGCGGTGTGGAATCCAATTCACTGACAGATKTGTGAAACTGTTAGAAGTTATCAGTGCAACATTCTCCTTCGAGACTTACTGGTTTACATACATATATGGTAGATATTTAACTTTCTGTAAATTTTGGTAATTTCGGAGCTTCTTTTTAAAGAACAATAACAAAACCAGCAAATCGGCAACATGTTGCAAACATATTAGAATCGATTACAGTTTTTCTGAGATCGCTTAAGTTCTAGTTACAAGTGCTCTACTTTTTCTTACATATTTATCTGTCGAGAAACAAGAAATCGAATCTTGTACAAAGGCCCTCTAAGCTACTTTTTATAGCATTTATTCCACGTTACTGCTAAGATGTTGGGCAACATGTTGCTGCGGAAAGCAAATTCCAGCCAGCAGATGAACTGTAAATAATATAAAATAAGCATTGAAAATAGGTTCCACACTTGTTGCCGAACAACGACAGCGCGCTGTTAACTCCACTCAAATGAAAGAGGGAGAGAGAGTGAGTAAATGGTTATTACTATTGTGTAATGCAGTTACTTTAAGGAAGAGCTAGTAACTCAAACCTCGGCATGSCGACTTATTTATGTTCGTCATGTATCTAACCTAATCAGATATTAATTGTTTTTGTGTTAAAAGTATACTTTGGAGTGTGGGTTAATTGTAAGCCGAGCATTTAACGGAGTATTTTTTGTTTATTTTCTTCAAAAAGAAGGTTACACGTTTCGACAGTTGGAAACAAAAGGTCATTGAAATGAGGTTATATAAAGGAACTCAGTAGTGTTCTAGAAACATCAGTGGTGCAACGGTTTCGGAGCTGTAATAACATTCAGCCAATTAGGGTTTTAATTGGGCTTTAGGCCATCAAGTATTTTGGACTATATATTTCAAACTGATTTAAATAGGGGTACATCGCATATATAGAGCAGATTAGGCGTCCGTGTGAGAATGGCATAGAGGGCACTTATATGTCCTTTCACTGCCACGAAGTAATACTTCAGGTAGTTTCGTGGAAGAGTCTGGAGTTAGCAGTAGGTTAGGTTTAGTGAATTAAAGTTCCACACTCCGGCTTTCGATGCTTGCGGCTACTATAAAAAAGGGTTGTATCGCAAAAAGCTGGTCTTGGTAGCTTAAATACCGGATTTCGCAGCATCTTTAAGCAGCGGAACTATTCCCGCATTATACTAACTACTTATTTATTGTACTCTAACTAAGAAGAAATTGATAACTATTCAACAAATACGGATTCTTTCACGTAAAGAACCCTTCTAGCTTGGTCTTACTTTACTACTTATTTTACTTTAAACCACTTACACTTTTAACCATATTTAGTGACTCTGATAATGAAATTTCAACTATCAGGTGGTTAATTTTACAAAGACGACTCAGCGAACGCTAGACTACTCTCAGAATGAGCTGGAATGGATTTCTAAGAAGTAGTGGAAACGAAAGAGTTAAATTAGGTTAAGCCACGCAAAAACCTTTTTTAGTCCTTTGGGATATCAGATGGAGTTCAGTTGCTAGCTCCGAGGGGAGTAGTTATCCTTTAGGCTAGACGCCAACTWTAACAGACAGTGCAGTCTTACTATCGATACCCCCTACTGTAAGTCATACCGTGGGGAGCCCAGCTACTTAAGCGTTAGGCTCCGAATATAATAAATGAAATACAGAAGTAATWCAATTTAGGCGACGTAGAAATGTTCCTCCCGTCTGAAAAGTTGAACCGGGTTTGTAAATTTCTGACGGATTCCCACGCTTGTRCGTGACCCCAAGGAATCTTCCATAATGAATATGCGAGTTAATTGCCATTTAAATAGCCGAGCGTTGCTTCGGAGGCAACACAACCGAACTCATTAAGTTTGCATCAGCTGCAGCATAGCTTGTTCAACGAGTAAATGGTGTAAAAGGATTTCTTAAAGCATATTTAAATATTGCTTCATTAAAAACGGTATCAAGTCGAGAAAAAAGTTCACAACATAATTATCAAAGCAACCCTGCAAAGAAAAAGAAATCACTAAATTGGAAAAAGTTGTGCTTCTACACACGTACAGTTGAATTTCTGGCATTATTGCATGCACCGAAGGCAGCAACAACGCATAGAGCACCGGTTAGCAAAATGGAAAATAATATGAATTTATTAAATGTGAACAAACAGCAGCACGGCGAACGGGAAGTGAAAATAGACAAGCCAAACGGCAACGAAAAAATCCCAACAGCGCGCAACAAATGTGGGCGCCAGCGCGAGAAACCCTTTTTTCAACGCCCTATTACCGAGCGCTGCCCGACAAATAGACACACCAGCGCTGTAGCCGGCAGAGCAGAGCAAATGGCGAGCAATGAATTGCAGCTGAGCGCRCGGCTACGGTTCAGTGGAGTGAGTTGGTGCAGGTCAGCCGGATGGCGAGCGTCCAGGTGGGATCAATGACGAGGCAAGCGAAGCGAGTGGACTCAGCGCACCAGCACGACGGTGAGTCCGGTGAAACCGTGCGGCAMGAGGGTGTGTAGCAACTAAAACAGAAATTAGGAAAAATCGGGCGGTTATGCAATAAAAGTAACACAGGTGCGCACAACAACAGCAAATGATTACAACAACAATGAATTACAATAACCATGACAATTAAATTAGACAAAAACAACAACAAGAGTAGTAGTAGCAGCAGCAGCAGCGGTAAGCCACCGGCACAGGRAAACAAACAGCCAAGCAACGGCGGTGAATAGGGAATAGGGGAGAGCGCAGAGGAATGGAAGAAAGAGACWTAGCGCAAACGAGCCAACGCAATGAGCGATGAAGCCAACAGTTTGTGTTCCATTTATTTGTGTTGGTATTTAGGTATTGCCGGGGCAAAAGGATTGATGAAGGGTCATAAAGTGGCACCAGCAGCCGCAGCAGCAGCAGCAGCGACGTCGGCGGCAATCGACGGTAATTAGGCTAAAACAACGARATCGGGGAAAATAATAACATGAACTCGAGCTGGGCTGGGCACAAGTGAGTTCATTGATAGCGCAGCGGCAAAGCAAACCGACAGCGCGAACGAGCTGGGAAAACCTGAAAGAAAGCAATCAAATGAAAATATTTGTCGAAGGAAATACCTTCGAAAACGGCAATGAAATTAAATAAAAATCGAAATTCTACCAAAAATCGATAACGTAAAAATCTAGCCAAGAACACGTAAACACAAAGGGTGAGTGAAGCTGGAATTTAATTTTATGTTAGCAGCAGGCAGCAGGCAGCGTCGCTAGCACACTTGAGCATGCGGATACTTGTGTGCACTGGAAGGGTCGTGTCATTGCCGGCGCGCAGCCTGCAGGTATGTGAACTGGCATTAAACGCAACAATTTTATTTGATTTTCACCGAAATTAGTGAATCATAAAAATGTACTTTATGTTAATTAAATCATGCCACAGCCGATAGCCGTGGCTAAAACCAGCGACAGCATAGCGGTTGAGTAGGCATGCCACAGCGCTCGCGTTGGCATTTTGGGGATAAGGCGGTCCATTGTTCTATTTTAATGAAGCTGTAGCTTTTTTCCACAGGCAGCTGCATTGGTTGCGCCTCCCATCTAATGTCATGCCGTGGCACTAACTGAGGATAACCGCATAATTGTTGCAAGTCATGCATGTTGCATGTTGATGTAATGAGTTTAGAAGCATGAATATATACTTTTGCTTAGAACTTATGTGAAAATAGGTCAATGTCCTGTCGCAAATGCATTGTTACACATAAAAGGGTGGCATTTAATTACTTTTCAATCAGTGGCAACACACTTTGGCAGGAATTTGCTGTTGCAGGCAACTGTGAAGAAAATGAAAATGTGGCTTAAATGAGAAAGCCGTGATTAAGGCGGTATTTGTGGCATATAATATTAATATTATATATATATAAGATTTTGAGCGAATYCTAATCGATATCTCTATGGTAGCTATGAATTAATGGCTGTCCCCAATACTTAGACAGCCAATCTTAAGGAAATATCAGTTCATTTCTACTATCTTTTACGTTTCGCATAACCAATTTTCAACCAAAGCGATTGCTCACTCATGACWACTAGATACCTTGTTATTATTGGAAGTCCGAATTTGGAAGAGARACTCTTATCCGGCACCAGAAAGCTTCAGAAACTATTAATGATAAAAACTTCAGTAACCCTGTCAGTCAGCTTTATTACTATAGGKTTTTAGAATGAACATGAAAATTGATATTTTGAACTCAATTACTACGAGATCACAAGATCAACATGGAAACATTCCTTCTGTAACTTTCCTCCTTGATATTTCATACTCGAACAAGTCTCTATCAACTGGGTCAATCCTCTATAAATAAATTAGTACAGCTCCTAAATCTGCTCCTGTAATCTGGTACGCCATAGTGATGTTGTGGCTTAAGTTCCAGGCTCAAGGGACCGCAGGCCGCCGTACTTGGGCCGCTATTAGTCGTGCCCACGACAGTCGAGTCTCCGTAATCGAAATGGACCCGGATTTTTATCTGGCCAAGGACYGTCAACTAGGCATAGTTCTGTCGCTAAAACAACAACTGGTCTTTACCCACCTGAGTTTAATTAAGCAGCTCAAAAAATTTGGTTATGGCAATGTATCTTAAGTTCGAGCATTGATACCCGTAAAATAAGACCCWTCTCATCCGTCTGAAGGTTGGACATTCGCATAAATAATGTTCCATCAYTTTCACATCCGCCGCCCATGCTTTGCATTCCGCCGAATCCATTTTTCGCAATTTCCGAACATGGAATCTGAAGAGGTGCCCTATAATGTTACTAAGCCTCTTTTGCCTAGCAGTAGGAGCCTTTCTGGTCTGTCCACAATCAACACCATTCAAAAGTAACTTTTTGGTATGTCCGGTATCTTCTTCTAGGGACCATTGCTTTAAAAAACCCTTTAAGGAATTAAATGACATGGGCTGCTTAGTGGAATTTTGTTCCCAGCGATCCCGCTCTTCTATTCCCAAATGGTCGGATAGATGATACCCAGATGATATTAACTGGGTTCTCTACTAAAACTCTAGTCGATCTGCATAACATACCGCAATGATACTTGGCATTGGCGCTACGTATAGTCTCAGTTGCCGCTTAGTGAGCCACTAGAATGTRTAATATGGASTCAKCGGTTAGAGCAAAAGCCCACCTTGKCACCTTGTGTGATTCYCGATTTCRGCCTGAAAGACTGAATTGTAGTCATTTAGTTTGAAGCTATCTTCCGTCTATAGATTGCTGCAGAAGAAGCCCGCTACTGTTCCTGTTTCACCCRTTTGATCCRTCGGTGAATATATARATTTCACCGCTGGAACAGTGGATCGTTATGGACGACGGTTCAGTGAATAAGAACATTCCGTCTTTGGAAATTTCGAACACAGATTAATAGGCAATATTCTAATTCCACAGATCTTTACCAAAAAATGGTGCTAACTCAAAGCACTTTCTTCCCAAAATAGTATTAAAAAAATATATATCCGTCCGTATCTATTCGAGCAGATTTCCGAGTCTTTCAGTTCTTACATTGCCTACAAAAACCGATGTTATTCAACGACCATACAAACRGCGTCGGCTTGGAATGTTTTAATGTGCTTATGCTATTCGTCTGCTTCGGTCCTTAGCAGAGATTTGCATTTGAGTGCATTGGGGTGTACGTATTTTTGTGCGGATATTTTTGTTCAAACAAATTCAAAGCAAAGCTAAAATTTTTAAAATGAAAAGTATTTTTCTRGCGGTCAGCGGATTTCCTGCCAACGCGTCATCGAACTCATGCCCAACTATATGTGTCGCTGTGTTGCATATTTGCGCGCTTATCAGTCTATCGGCAAATGTGTCCAATGTCACTTGAACGGTTCCATCTATACGCGCATTGCTTTTGCTTCTGCGCTASCAACCCAAGCGCGCTCGGTGCAGTAAACTCTTTGTTCTGCTTAAAATAACTGCCTCCATTTATTTGTTTGTCTTTGCGAGAACTCAACTGTCCATTTCATGTCCTAATTGGTTCGTAAAACTCCCGGCCAATGCGCTGGTATGCGCTCTAAGCGGATTAAGTCGCTTCGATTGTTTAATTTTTGTTTTGTTCWTCGTTTTTATTTTTCTTTCTGTTTAGTGGATTTTATTTCTTTTTTCTGCTGATTTTGTTACTTTCGACTTTTTCTGTGAGCGTTTCGATTTGCTACTGATGCAAAAATTGGAGTTTGTATATGTTCTTGCAATTTTTTTCAATTGCTTGATTTGCCTGTTGTTGGCTCGTTTCTTYTTTTGTTTACTTGCGATAAAAATCAATTCGGCTGCGTCGCTGCGAAAGATTAAAATCGAACGAAAGTTTCATAGCGGCTTCTCCCCCTTCGTACCAATATGTGTGTTTGTGCTTTCTTGGRACTTGGCTCAGATAAAAATCGTTAAACGCATTTAAGCAGAATAAATTGGTAGGAAAATATTTTGATTGCATCAAAAGGATTTTCAGTCAAAGCAAAACCTTAAGTAATCTAAAAGTAAATATCAAAAGGACATGAGTGTCTTAACGAGCCATCTTAAGGTCACTGTAAAGCTTAATGCGAAAGCATAACAATCTAACAGGCCTTATTATAATTATTATAAGTGGTAGTGGGAGAAATTTTGTTGAAATRTCATTCTTAAGAGATTCAGATTAGAAAACTGTGGACATTAGAGGTCTCAGAAGGAGTTATGCCGAAATTCTCTCTCATTTCGACTGCATCACTGAGGACTTGGACCACTGCCTCCGTGAGCTATGTGGATGGGGTGGAGTCGCTGCAGATGGACAGCAGTGAACTTTTCCACGGATAAATCGAAGTTAAATGGGACAGTTGCAGAAAGTGTGTCTTCTTTCATTGAAGCATTCACGTCGACAGTAAAGCTGCTATAGAAGTCTTGAACTCGCTGACAGTGAGCTCAACCCTAGTCAAACAGTGTATGATTTCACTAGTAGTAGCTTCCTAAACATTTTGGTTAATGTTTTGGGTATGAAGCGTCTCAATGCTGAACACAAAGAACTGTGGTTCCCACGACAGTCGGATCTACGTAACCGAAACGGACCCGGATTGGAATCTTTTGGAAACCAAGTCGAATATAGGTCGCTTTTGCACATAGCTACGAACCCTAGATTCCTCAAACTCTTCTCTACTGATGACGAGACGTGGGTTTATCAATATGACGTCGGAACCGGAAAAGCCAATGACACTGAAGCCCATCCCTGCCGAGGCTTCTGACAAGCGTATCAAAAATTTGATTCAGCGCCGGCATGCTTATACTGGCCGGGAGCCTCCTATGAAGACGGTAACAAATTCAAAATTGAGGGAAAATGTAGACTTCTCGTCTTTGACAAGACGCGTTCTGGACTATCTTGGACTTCATCAACTGATGAAAATATTAAAATAGAGGATGTGGTCCTCGAAAATCGATGGGCAAAAGTTAGAGAGATGACTAGGGAGCTCGTAATCTCTCGCGAGTTCGTTAGAATGATTTTGGTGGATATTCTGAGTATTGAACGCGTTTTTGCTCGACTCGCCCCGATAAAGCGGAACTTTTTTCAAAAAGAGTACCATAAGCCGGTCTCATGGGACATTGTGAATTTTGATTCCTTATTCATGGGGAGCATTATAACAGCCGAGGAGACATGCAAACCAGGAAAAAAAAAAAAAAAAAAAAAAAAAAAAAAAAAAAAAAAAAAAAAAAAAAAAAAAAAAAAAAAAAAAAAAAAAAAAAAAAAGATTATTCTCATTGTTTGTCGTTTGGTGCCATCATGTATTCTTTGCGGAGGAACAGATGGTCTATAAGGTGTTCTATTTGGCCGCATTAAGGCGTTTCCTTGAGAACATCCTTCGAAAATGGCCGAAATCATGGAAGAACAATTCATGGATTTTACAATGCGCTCCACCATCGTGTAGAGCCTCAATTTTGATCGAATTTAAAACCAAAAACGCAATGAATATCATTGATCAAACACCTTATTCATCAGATTTGCTTTCATGTGATTTACTCGTGTTTCCCAAACCGWAATTTACGCTTCGTGGAACCCGTTTTCAGTCGATCGAAGAGATGAAACAAAARACGCTGAAGGAACTGAAGGCCATCCCAAAAAGTGCTTATGAAAAATGTTTTGAGAACTGGAAAAACTGTTGGCATAAGTGTTTTAAGTCTGCTGGGGATTAAGTACTTCGAAGGCGGCAAAATAATTAGTGGTGATTATTTATAATTTCCGGCTACTTTTGTTTGAGTTTTGGATATGGTTCCTAAGAACCTATTTTTCTGTGTACCAAGCGAAAAAATATTCGAGTTTTTTGACGCAGCCTAATATGGTATTTTTTTTATATATATTTTAATAACAATTTAGTTCCGTTAAACATACGCGAACACTTCTTCTTTTATTTTCGTTGACCTTCCGCAGCTAACTGTACACAAATTATAAGCAAATTATCTTATACAAAACATTAGTATGCCTATCTAAGCTATTTAGTTTAAATCATTTAATTAGCATGAAATTTTCAGCGCCGCAAGSTTTTTGAAWGAGCGCACATGCAAATGARTTTRTTAATTAATTTATTTCATAAACTTTTTCATATTAATAATTTTTCGATTATCTGCACGCACTTTGCCGTCAAAATCTATAATCTCAAACTGCAGGTTGACTAAGCACGGCACTAACAATGCTGTTTGATTTAATTTGATTATCTCTCTGTTTCCAATTCAACGGCAATGCTTTCAAGGCACCCTAACCTCACTTACGACGAGCTSGAGATTTAATAAAAATTCAAATTAAATTTGGTAGCTGTCCACGAAGCTATAAAATGTCGTTAAGATAAGCGACACACCAGCCCAATCATCATTATTCATTAGAAACAAATATTTTTATAAGCAATAAAGGAGACTACAAATTAACTCTTCTGCGAAGGGCGCCGGTGTGTGTGGTCCCAGCAAATRTGGAAAAAAAAGAACAAGAAAAATATTAAAAACAAAAAATGACAAAGACAGCAAAAACCCAATTAACCACGTAAATAAGGTCTGAACCAATGTGAGGGYGAGGAAATGCTTAGAAGGCGAGCAGGTCTTCCGTCGGAGAGGCAGCGCCGCAATCACAAATTTCCGTCGAATAAAAAATGCGTTAACCAATAAAAATGACTTCATTTCGAGCTGGCTACACGCTTTTTCCGCTCCGGCTCCKATTATGTTTTATTGCTGTATTTATGCGATTTTGTGTGGTTGTTGTCGAGCGGCTTATAGTTGAGTTATTGGGCTTGTTGTTGCTGGTCAAGCGACAAGCGACAAGCGACATTTCAATTAAGTGCCAACGCCAATGACAATCACATTCACAGCAACAACATGTTWAAATGTATTTTTGGAATACAAATGATTTGGCCACACAATAAAAGGAGTTATTTGCGCCAACAACAACAACACGTTTGCTGCACGTAAAACCCAAAGCGCGGCCAGCGCCGGGGTGTGTGTGGATGCAATAAATGTGATCAATTCGGCAATAATTCAACGCGCGAACAAAAGGCAACTGCCGCGCACACACACACACATCCCACATATGTTTAAGCACATTAAACAACGTGTTGTTGTTGCCGTTTTTGGCGCTTACAATAGCGCTGCGGTGTGAACGCGGGTCGCTGGCATGTCGATGTGGTTCTGTTTCTTGGATCGGTGACAACCCGCTGTCACACACACACGCTGCCCTGCTCTCAGGGGCAACAACACAATCGAAGAAATTATGGTTTGAATAAATATAAATGAAATCGTAGCAGCAAGAGGAAAAACATGAAAAATATTCAAAAGTAATTGTTTGTGAGCAGCAAAAGATAAATATGCGATAGCAACGGGGCATGCCCCACAGTCGGGGCAGTAAGTGTTCGAAAATTCGGCTGGCGGCCACTAAAATCGTTGTCCAACTAAATTCACGCTCAGCTATGGTGGCTCGTTAYTTAAGTTGAAAATCTCAAACTGTGTGATAATTAATGTTAAATGGCTATCCGATTTCGGTGCCGCGGGCGGTGCACATACCAGAAACTCGAAGAAATAATTGCAGCGCGATAACCTGTGGTCGAAAAAAACGGCGTTGCCGTGTCGTGTTTACAGCTGTTTATGTATATATGCGATATGGGAAACTGGATAAATTTGCTAAACAAATAAACAAATAATCAAATATGAAAAAAACACCAAAAAATTCAAGAAAAAAAAATTCAAAAAGTAAAATCCAAACACACATTTTCAGGAATCTGGCATTATACCAGTGCATCTGTCAGGCTTTCATGCAACTAGCTGGCAACCTTCCATGCGAACTGCACTGGGTTAAGATACATTCCTGTAGCTTGGAGGCAGGTTAGGGTTGTGTTCATCTCGAAGCCGGTAAGAGATCGCATGTGCCGGGCAAGCATTTCATAACCAACGGTCWGTCCTTGTTTTCTTTGAAAACCTTAGAGGGGCTGATTGCACTTAAGGCTTTTAAGGGCACAGCATCCTTATGGCAAAGGTAGGCCAGTGGGGACACTGCCTTGCACACTCTTGTATTCTGTCTCGAGAGGATTATAAGGAGCACAGACTTTGCTGTAGGAAGCTTAACACATTTCGCAGCAGCAGTTAACAACGTACTTCAAGAAGCGGTTATTAGAGCTTTCAGTAGGTTTGAGGTTAAATTGAAACTTAAGCACCTCATATTCATACATCTCTGCGAT
>NW_017535164.1:0-1063 GCF_001853355.1 Bactrocera latifrons
TGAATTCACATTTTTTTTTTTCATGATATAAGTTTATACTTTCTTTCTATTTTAATTTAAAATATAAGTTYCAACGTCAGCAGGCATATAGCTATAAGCAAATTCCCGCTTAAGATAATAAGAAAAATCTTACCCACATATACGTTAATATGAAAATATCAGACATATGTACATTGTCTTGTTTATGGCCTACACTGCGTATACGTGATCTATCGACGTACCAAAATGCTAGGCCGTCTAACCTAGTTAATGTGGTGGGAGATAGTGTTGCAGAGCAGAGTGCAATAAAACTTTGTGATAAATATATATTATATATATATATAAAACATATTGTATCCAACCTATAAATTTCAAAATAAGTCTTATTTCTACAGTGTGATTTTTAATGCTCGACGTTAGACATAACGAACATTGTATTGATATCAAAAACAAGTAAAAACATATCTCTGAATGCGTACCTTCAGGAATATGTGAATTATATAAATATATGCAGATATATTTTCTACTGACTTATAAAACTTCTAATTATTTGTGGATGCTGTTACTTACGATGCAACGAAATTTCAAATCAAATTGGTAACAAAATGACATTCCTTCCACTCTTACACTCTGAAATAAAAGAATACAGATTTATACTGAAAAGGTTAGGTATGATAAACTTATGATGCCTACCCTTGACGTGAATTTTAAGAAATTCTGCTGCCTTACTAACAATACTTCCAATAGTGTATCATATCGTGGCGACTCCAGGTGCTTACAGCGTAGTTTTGCCAATGCTGGACGAGAGATATTCTAATGTTTTCCTGGCGCCCAGCTCTACATATTTCGTGTCTTCTGCCAACCATATCTTGAGGGCGTGCGTCGCTACCAGACAGTGACCAGACAATGACCAGTTAGTATATTGAAAAATGCGAGCACTAAAAGATATTTACTAGCCACACCGTAAAATAAAAAAAATAGTTGAAATCAAACAGCGTCGTTTCAACATATTTTGTGGCTCTATCCTAAGCCACTTAAAAGCTTTCGAATGTCCATTGTTTCCTCAACAATAAATCTTTGTTTT
>NW_017535164.1:4161-5276 GCF_001853355.1 Bactrocera latifrons
CTTCCACAATAAGCGGTTGTTTGTTTTGTCGAACTCTACGGAATTGTTCAATTCCTCTTTAATCCAAGCATTTGGAAGAAAGACTGGAGGRAAACAACGTATWTAAACCATTTGAWACKGRWTAAAGGCGTAAGAATTTAACGAGCCAATGTACGTAAGTGACATGAAAAATCGCCGGTTTGACTTCCATCACATTAATGACGCCGACAGAGGCAATCGCTATATATTATGGCATACACATAAACAGTACCAGACGCGAGCAAATTTTCGGTGTAAGATAGTCAGTCCCAATGATTATAGATTGATTATTTTTTTTATTATTTCTAATTCACATCATTCAAAATTCAGGCCTGGTGGAACAATTCAGACTTAATAAAATTATAAATAATGCTACTATCTGGAGTCGCTGTAAATGAAAATATAATAGCTTTCCTACATGTTAAATATGAATTTGGAGCACTCGTGAATAGTTTTGTACAAGATGAAAAAAGATATGTTCAGTAACCCAACTAAGAAAAAAYTAATGCAAAAGCAATTATATGGTTCAAATAGTGCGGTGAATGCCAATACATCGTATGATTTACATTGCTCACATATTTTAGTATAAGTCTTTGTGTGGTTAAGTCCATATATATTTTAAAATAACTGTCCGTGTATTGCCACATTTATTACTAATTTATACGCTTCCACGCCGTCCTTTAACAGACCAATTAGTTATGCGATGTATCGTAGAATTTTCGTTCATGCAAGTCAGTTATATTAAGTTCACATACCAGATCACTTTTTTAACGTGATTATTGAATAAATAGCTTTTAATCTCTGAATCGTTTCCACACGAGTTTTTCCCTATAATTCCTATTAAAGTAACTAAAACACATACACTTTCATATGGAAAAATTTACATAGCGTGCAAAGAGCTTAAAAATCTTAACAGAAGTAAATTTAAATTACAACAACCYTCCCTCAARAYAGGAACTCAAATTTCTAATCTTATYCTTTATTRRCRTAGACACCGCTTACGCGATTATAGCCGAGTTAATAGCAGCGCGGCAGCCGTTTCTTCTTTTCGCTACGTGGCGCCAATTGGATATTCCAAGCCAAGCCAAGTCCTTCTC
>NW_017535164.1:5806-8769 GCF_001853355.1 Bactrocera latifrons
AAGTGTTCTCTCCATAACTTCTCTTTTTGGGTCATATAAGTGTATGCTCCGGTCTTAAAACCTTCTGTTATTTGCCAAATTTCAATCAAACCTTTAGCTGCGGCTTACCCCAGATTTTGGTTAGAAACAATTATTTTTAACTGTTTAATGTCAAAAAAAAGTTATAACCGCAATTGTGAAAACACATATATATACGTTTAGTCGTTGGCAAATAAATTACCAGGGGAGCATTTTTAAAAGGGGTTAGGACCTTCCAAAAATATAGTAAATTATTGAAACTCATGGAATATATTAGCTTGTCAAAAAAGTCTTGCGGTATTTTCGTTAGTTGGCACTGAGAGCGCGTAGTTCTAGTTTTATTCGTCGCATCGGGTCATGCTATACCTTTTTGGAAAGCTTATTTCAACACGTGTTTGATTGATTGTCGTTTCTTTTAAGTCACTCGTGAGTTATAGCGTCGCATGCACGGAGCAAAATAAAGAGAAAATACGGCATATTTTACAGTACTACTACGATAAAGGCAAAAATGCATCTCAAGCGATAAAAAAATGAAGAGACCGGCATAGTAACAGCCGTAACATCGGTCAGGAGCTGGGCATGAGTCATCAAAAAAATTTTTATGAACAATTGAAAATTCAATAAAAATACCGGAAAAATACCGCAAGACTTTTTTGACAACCAATATAAGGAATTTATTTGAAAAAGTTTTCTTTAAAAATCGAATATCTCTAAAGGTATCATTATACTACTATCGTGAGAGATCTAACAGCACCATTCGAGCTTAAGATGGAATTACATATAGAAACTACTGGTCTTCTTGCCTTATAAAATAATTTCCTAATAGATATTTCTGCAAATACTAAATAACTCTACAGAAAATGTAATAATAATTCTGAAAATTTTTATAAATTYTTTTAAAATACCTTCATTTTGGACATTGCAGTATTATAAATATTAAATTTTTGCTTTTATGAACAAGTATTAAAATTGGCCAATATCTTAAAGCAGTCCTTCTTTCCATAATATGAATCTTTATTCTTTCTGGCAATACTTATTCTACTATGCTTACGCCCGATGTCATTTGCACGCAAAACATTGAATTAAATAATTCAGTGGGGCAAATTAGAAAGTAGAGTGCCTAAGTACTGTACTGTCTTCTGCAAATTGCTTAGAAAAGGGAAAACACGCAAAAATTTTGCAAACGAAAGAGGAAAAAAATGCGAAACGGAATGTAAAATGAAATCCCAACCGTTTTCTAAGTATTCTAGTGTTTTTGGCTTTATTAGTAATCCTGTAATGAAAGCAAATTGTTGCAAATGGAAATGGTAATAGAAATAGTTCTAAAGGAAAAGGTGAACTAAAGTRATGTATTTAAACATATACACATACAAAAAATAACCTTCCGATGTTTTTTGGCTGTAATTTTTTTTCTTTTTTTTTTTTAATGAAAAACTTTGATTCTKCTTGTAGATTATTTTTATTTGGTCTTTTAAATTTTTTTACATCCACTCGAGAATATGATATCAKGTAAATGGCTGCCGTCACAGTTGATCGTCATTTGAGCCCTTTTTATGGCATTTTCCATCACTTTGGCCAGGACTTCCGGCTATAGGTTCTCACATTCTTAACGGATATTGCCTTTAAGAGTTGCAGGAGTCTAAGGCTTGTTGACATAAACCCGCGACTTCAAACAGCCCCACAAAAAGAAGTCTAGAGCGGTCAAATCACTCAATCTTGCTGGCCAGTGCAAATTGCCAAAGCGGGATTAGGCGTCCGGGAAATGCATCCTTCAGCACATCGGTTGTGGCATGTGCAGTGTGTGCCATTGCACCGTCCTGTCGCTGTCTCTTATACACATCTAGATGTGTATAAGAGACAGACCTAAAACAATGCTTTTTTGGCTACCACAAAATGAACGAAAGTAAAAAAGAATCTATGAACTTATAAAAAAGGTATGGTTAGTTCCAAAATGATTAACATTAAAATAMTATGTTACTACTACTATTTAAGTAAACATGTAAATTACCGTAACTAAAAATTAAATTAAGATATACTACTGTGATCAAATGTAAAAAGTGAATTTTTAATTTAAACTTCGCGTGTTTTTCGTGTCGGTAAATTTTTTTTCTGTATGTCGATAGTACTGTTAGTGCCATTCATGCTATATTTCACTTCAAAATATTCTTTAGTATTTGAGATAAGCGTCGGTTTGTGAGGCTGTAAAAATTAATTCTTCGATTTTTACTATGTATATGCATTCGCTGATTTACCTTCGTGTAACTTCTAGCTATTCAGCAAATTTACATGACCACTCCGAACACACCGTTTTGACTCAATTGAAGATATAAAAGCTGAATCGAAGAAGGCGTGCTATGATGACTGGGCAATTCGTTTACATAAGTGTATTGCAGCGTGGGAGGATTACTTTCAAGGAGATGAAATAGACAAAATTAACCTTTCAATTTGATCACAGTAGCAGAATTGAAATATCGCGAAATTAGTGAAGGAGAATTGTGGGCTAAAATTCGGTTTACAACCACGCCTACTTCTCGTACAACCCAATTTTAAATTCCACTTGATTCTTTCATTTTTCGATATACAAATGAAGAAGCAATTAATATAACGAGATAAAACTTTGCACGTATAATGCCTCCAAAGTATGTCAACATATGACTAAAAGTTCGCCGAATCCAATCAAAACTGTTCTAGTCACTAGATACTGAATGGTATCTAAAGTTGACATTTGAAACATCGGTCAATGTGTGAGATATGAAATTGAAATTCAGCGATAAACCTTTACTGATATGTCTGTGTAACAAAAATCGGTTGAATCGAAGCAATACTTACCTGAGTTCCCATATACCTGATATAAAGTTTTTCGAATTTACGGATGACTTTATACCGCATATATCGGTCAATATATTAGTTGTCTTAAAAATAATGGGAATGTGTGTTTTACTGAT
>NW_017535164.1:12003-13235 GCF_001853355.1 Bactrocera latifrons
ATAGATTACGAGCTGTTGTGAAAAGCTGGGATGTTATTTTCGTTGTGTATTGTTTGGCATCTCATCAGTCCTTTTTAAGAAAACTCACGTTCTCTATAGGATTTTGAGTAGAGATCTTGAATAGAAAACATACAAAATACAGGTTGTAGAAGAACTGAAGCCGTTGGAGCTTCTCAAGTGACACTGCTTCACTCTATGTGCTCTTGAAGTGTTCGAAGAAGAAATCAACGGTTTGAAGTATGGATTTATTGAGTGAGCACTTCAGTAAGCAGATAATTTCACAATTTGGACCACCACGATCGTGTGATATCACACCATTAGAAATTGGACTCAACGGATGTACCATCTGAGACGTTGCCTCGGCCAACATTTGAAGCATATAATTTTCATAAAATTAATGCCAAAAGATGTTCTTTGGAAGGATAACACAGGCCAATACTCAATTTGCTTCTTTGAATTTATCAATTGATTCTAGTTAATTTAGGTGCGCTAAATTCAAATCTGTAATCAGTTTGTCTCTATCGGCTCTAGTTTTCATGATACAGTTTTTTTTTATACCCTCCACTTATGACCTCCAATTATGACCGTCTGTCAGCTTTTTCAAAATATTTTTTTTAAATCAAATTTTTTTATTTACAGCTATAGTAGTTGCCAAAATAAAAGCATTTGTATGTCGGAAAACAATTTTTAACCCAAACATTTTTTTTTTTCATCAAAATTTTTTATTTGCTGTTATAGTTATTGTCAAAACAAAATGGCCAAATTTTTTAAATATTTAAAGAGGTTTAACATTAATAACAGGACCAAGGCCTGTAAAATTTTCCATCGAAAACACACTAMAATCGTGAGTTTTCATTTTTAAATTACTACAGATCAGAGGTATTTTATGGCTTCGCTTTGATTTTAGACGTATATTTCTCAGAATTGTATACTCTACAAAAGTGCCCAGCGCAATAAAGCCGTAACTCACACCGCCGAGGTAGTGTTCGTAGCCACCCTGTGTAMTCCCAGTTTACACACCATTAAACCGAGAGCAAAATTCTTAACTGTGAAAGCTGATTGGGATCAGTATCGTTAACTTATCTCCACTTTTATTCTAGAAAAWGCTWTATCTAACAACATAAAYGCAGAAGTATCCACAATAAAGTCTGTTATACTCTCAGCTGCACACTTAACCATTCCCCAAACTAATACTAAACAGTTTTCCACAAAGCTTCCATATTGGTCTAAAA
>NW_017535164.1:13675-14952 GCF_001853355.1 Bactrocera latifrons
TTCTGTATTTTGAACACTGTGCTTCGACAACGCTGTCTTCAAGAAACCACCTGTCTGTCCTAAGTCTAGATTTTGAAAAGGCTTTCGACAGAATTGGTGCACATATAGTCTTACGTGAATTAGAACGCTGGTGCGTTGGAGAACAAATCTACAGTTTTGTTAGAGCCTTTCTCCTGAATCGTAAAATTTTTGTCGGCGTAAATAATCAAAACTCTAACATATACCCTTTGCACAACGGCGTGCCACAAGGCTCACCTCTTTCAGTCACCTTATTTATAATTGCTTTTAGTGAACTCAGCTCCATATTATCCCAATATGATACGGTTGAGCATTTAATGTACGCTGATGACGTTCTAATATTTTCCGCTCTCAAAGACCTTATACTAATGACAAATACTTTCACGCGAATTCTAGATGACATACCCAACTGGTCAAAAACCTCTGGATGTAAAATCTCAGCTAACAAAAGCTCAACCTTCCGCATCTGCAGAAAACATAAATGCACCTTTCCTATCCTATCCCTTTCTAATACCCAAATCCCTCACACTAATACACTCAGAATACTTGGTATAATTTGGTAAAAAACTAACTTACAAGGAACATTGTAAATATGTTAGACTAAATTTAATATCTAGACTTAACATTATTAAGTATTTATCATCTAAGCACTGTTATATACATATGTCAAATCTTGTAAATATTGTAAAAGCACTGATGTTATCAAAAATTGGTTTTGGACTCGCGATATATGGTCACTGCGCAAAATCTCACCTTGCATGCATCTAAGCGCCTTATCACACGGCAGTAAGAAGAAGCATACGCGCGTTCCCCACATCTCCGACCAGAGCCGTTTTAGCCGAAGCAGGCCTACCGAACATCCAGCAAAGAACTAAATATAATACCACGATGCTACGATTCTCCATTATAGGAACAAAACCTTTTTCAACATCCTCGAGACGTCTACAACTAGGCTGAATGCATCGAACAAACAGTTACCCCTCATGCAATGCATAGCCCTGATCAACGACCTCAATCTAATACCCACACGGGTCGAAAACGGTTACTACTACCACGTTTGCAGTGCTGTCGCTATTACTGTCGGTGCTTTGCCAACATATTGCTCGGTTTTTACAGCAGAAGCTGCAGCAATTTACGAAGCGGTTCTATTCGCCTCATCAACAGGAGATAAACATCTAATATGTAGCGATAGTAAATCAACCATTGATGCACTTCAAAACTTAGCAAATAATTCATGGCTAATATAGAATATACGCGAC
>NW_017535164.1:15202-16483 GCF_001853355.1 Bactrocera latifrons
GGTGTAAAACCTATCTACCCATCGGACTGCTCATGCCACAACATCAAGACGTTCACTCGTCTTAGAATAGGCCACACTACAAGAACTCACAGCCATATTCTTAACGGTACCGATCAACCAAGCTGTCACCATTGCAACGCTCCCACCCAATCAGTCATTCACCTCATCGATGAATGCCCGGCACTGCATTTATTAGGGAAATCAACCTTTGGGAATAAGAGACCTTCCAACCTTCTCAAAGCATCAATCTGCGATAACGTCAGTGCCATTAATAAATTTCTTAAACTGTGTAACATCAAAGACATATAACACCACATACAACTAAATAATCTTACTAAATACTTTTTTTTTTCACCATAATCTTAGTATTTCATTAATTATTATATTATTTATATTTTTGTCCTTAGAACATGAAAACCTAGTACTGATTTTTTTCCATAACAGGAAGACATCTGTTGTTCTGCTTTCTTCAACATTTTAGATAAAATTAAATGACTTTTGCAAAGATTTTCAATGGTTCTGAAAATTTTCTATAAAGACTATGGGATTTCATCCTAGCGCTGTCATTAATATTGTTGAAAAATATTTTTTTTTGTGGCATTATTATTCTAAAAGATCCTATCTCTTTTTTTTTACTATTTAAACATCAGCAGAATCGAATAGACCTGCGTCAGTGACATACACACAAATAAATATTGCTATTGAATATACTTACTATTGAAACATCCTGACAATCGCGTTCTTTTATTTAATGTGCAGCATGATACGACACGTGAAGAATACGATACGTTAAGAGCAAGTATTTCATTAACAATTGTGAGTAATTATTTTAAATAAAACTGGATTAGAATTAGTTAACAAGTCACCTGTTTAGAGGTATCCAGTTTTCGCTATTAGAGGTCTGACGTAACTTTGTTACGTATTCTTGAAGGTAGACATCCTTCAGCATCAACTGATGATCAACACATCAATAACATAATAGAATTCGCTTAATTAAGCTCCGTGTGACTGTTATGTCTATTCAGATAATACAAACGACCGCTCCGGAGAAACCGTTTTAGGTGAAAAGAAGGCATTAAAGGTGAATCGCTACTCCCATGGAAGGCTACTCCGGAAATTTACTATAACAACTGCTTCGAGGATAAGAAAAAGTTTTGGCAATATTGTATTGGATCCAAGGTAATCCAGAATTAGAATTAGAAGAAAAAACTAAATATTTTAAAAATATGTATATGAGTCTTACTATGTTTAGCTCATAGTAGTATTTTCACTAACAATTTG
>NW_017535165.1:0-1376 GCF_001853355.1 Bactrocera latifrons
TTAAGTGATACATAGTCTAAGATTGTAAGAAACTAAAATTAAAAGTTTAATAATAGGGAACAAAACCAACTTTATTAAAAACAAGTGTGTTTCTTTTCTTATTTTGTTTTGCCGAGCGAAGCAGGCACCGGGCCCGCTAGTAATGTTATAATACAGATTCCCAGGATGCAAAAGATTGTTTATTTTATGGGATATTCTTCGATTGGTATTACAAAAACTGAAATTTCTTGAATATTATTAAATCTATGTTCGGCATTGGATTTAATTATTCTCAGAATTTCTAGTTTTTCGCCATGTTGCATGTGTATGGCATCTTTAAGTTCTTATTACCGGACAGATGTATTGTCTCCCAACGATAGTTATGGAATACTTAAATTGTATTAACTTAGGCCTATCTATTTCTATATTATTCCAGGTATATTTATGATCGGTTATACACTTAACCACAAAGGTGAATATACGATGACAATTTTTCGATTTTCTAACAAAATAATTCAAAGTTTAAATTTTTTTATACAGTTTTATTTAATTTATTATTTAAAATTTATTACCATTTTCGAGTAATTGTATCGGTACATTATTTCTATGTATTACTTTACATTTAGCTGGCGCATTTTCTACTATATTAATAGTACAAATATTTGCATTCTTAAATTTACATATATAATTTTCAATATAATTTTGGCATTTTTCGATAGAAGTAAATACCTTATTGCATTTTGATATTAAAATCTAATAATATTTTTCCATGTTTGTATGCAAGTGGATATACATATGTAGTTTACAGAAATTACATTTTGTTTTTAAAATAATATATTTATAAATGGTTACGATTGCGTGATTAAAATAACAAATATGTATATCAGCGTATTTTTAATATTACCCAGCGGGATAATGGCTCAACGCTTACATTTTTCTTTGAAGAATGCTGCTGTGTTCATATATTATRATATTTACAATGAAGTAAGTACATTAAAACCCTTACAATACAATATGTAAACAACAACTACAAAATGATGGAATAAAATGTATAAGTAAATATTTTCGATATTTCGTCAAATAGTCAAGAATTTGAAGAAATTTTGCAGAGGTAAGTGAGCTTGGAGAATGGAGTCATGTGTAGAAGTTCACGCAAGTGAGGAAAGTTCTCTGATCGCCATTCACTTGGGAGTGGCCAGAAACGATTCAAGCAGCTCACGACTTCCGGTCCTTGACCAAGTATCCTCTGGGTAGCCTAAGAACATCCGTTTGAAGGTGAGCTAAAGTGAGAAGGCGAAACATTCCCGCCACGTAAAAAAAACCACCCCAATGACAACGCAACAACAGCCTCGGATGAGAGACCCCACTTTTGATGACGACTATGGCTATAAGGACTA
>NW_017535165.1:4213-13338 GCF_001853355.1 Bactrocera latifrons
TGACGCCACGTAGCGAAAAGAAGAAACGACTGGCGCGCTGTTGTTAACTCGGCTATAATCGCGTAAGCGGTGTCTACGCCAATCAAGAAGAAGAAGAAGTGAGCTGCTATTTTAATTAAAAATTTTTGGCTAAATGAGATAAAAAAGATAATCATTTTCAAGTATTCACCTGACAACATTTTCCGGCAATATCACTTATATCCAAAACAGTATAAGCAGGGTTGGTAGAAAAAAAAGCAATACATACATATTGGCATTTTCAAGGGTTCACACACCCATATATACATACATATATTCAAAAACCGAATCGGCACCTGTCCAGCAATACCCCTTGTTCTTGTTAAAACACAAGCAAGTAGGATTGCAAACTAAAAATATAAATTCTTCTTCAGCATCTTACGTATGCACATAAAAACGCAGACTCATGTACAAAGGTCATCAACTACGGTATAAGGTATACGCAAGTATTTTCTAATGAGTACGAAACATTAAATAAAATAATAAAATAAAAAAACAAAAACAAGGGCAAACTAATAGCTAAATACATAAGCACAGGGAATAAGGAAAACGAAATACGCGCTCGTTATTTGATACATTGCGTATACAACAAAAATAAAAACTTTTTATCTTAAAGATTTCACGCATACTTAATATTATCAGAAGTAAAATGAGATAATTTTTTTTTATCATATTTTCGATTTTATCATATTAGATTGTCACAAAAGTCTTGCGGTATTTTCGCTAGTTGACCCTGAGAGCGCGTAGTTCTAGTTTTATTCGTCCCATCGGGTCTTGCTATACCTTTTTGGAAAGTTCATTTCACGCGCTAACACGTGATCATTCGTGAGTTAAAGTGTCGCAAACATAGAGCAAAATAAAGAGAAAATACCGCATATTTTACAGTACTGCTACGATAAAGTTAAAAATGCATCTCAAGACGCCAATAAAATTTGTGCAGTTTATGGACCCGATACAGTTTCTATTTCCACCGCACAACGATGGTTTCAACGTTTTCGTTCTGGTGTAGAGGTGGAAGAATGGAAGATGCGCCACGCTCTGGTAGTAGCAGCCATGGCATCGGTTAAGAGCTGGGCATGGTCTTCAAAAAAAATTTTATGAACAATTGAAAGTTCAATAAATATTATATTTTATTATCTAAATGAACGTAAATCAATACAATATCTAAAAGTACAAAAAGTGATTTCAGAAGAAAAGATACCATGTACACCCGCTGAAGCTACACGCTCAATGCAAGGTGCTATAAAGCAAAAAAACCTTAAAGATATTTCATATACTAAGTTCATTGCTGAGAGTGACAGTCTAATTCGATACTGAACTCGATTTTCATCTTCACCGATTCAAGAATTCTGAATCCCTACAAGAAATTAAAAAAGAAAATCTAAGCAATTTATGGACAAGTCTCCACCCTGCGTATGACGCAATTGTAGAATTTGACGAATCAGATCTATCTGAAAATTTCAAATCTTCAGCATGCTCCAAATATTAAAACTGCTTAGACCAGTACGAAGAGACGAAAGCTATGATCTCCGATCAATTGAAATTAATTAAAGCAATTGCACCTACCTAACTTAGGAGGATGGTGTCATGTGTAGAAGTTCACGCAAGTGCCGAAAGTTCTCTGATCGCCATTCACTTAGGAGTGGCCAGAAACGATTCTTTTACATATGACTCAAGCAGCTCACGGCTTACGGTCCTTGACCAAGTATCCTCTGGGTAGCCTAAGAACATCCGTTTGAAGGCGAGCTAAAGTGAGAAGGCGAAACATCCCCTGCGTAAGGTTGTGCGCTGGGTTTGGGATCCACCACGTAAAAAAACACCCCAAATGACAAAGCAACAACAGCCTCGGATGAGAGACCCCACTTTTGATGACGACCATGGCAAACGAAATAAGAACTACGAATTGAGGGCCTTCACCTGGAATGTCCGGTCCCTTAACTGTGAAGGTGCCGCTGCCCAGCTGGTTGACATCACCGCCGTCTAAGAAATGCGATGGACGGGACAAGGACAGAGACAAGTAGGTCCTTGTCTCATTTACTACAGTGGCCATATAAAGGAGCGAAAGTTTGGTGTTAGATTCGTGGTGGGAGAGAGACTCCGTCGCCGAGTACTATCATTCACTCCGGTRAATGAACGTCTAGCCACAATCCGCATTAAAGCGAGGTTCTTCAACTTATCGCTGATTTGCGTCCACGTCCCGATGGAAGAAAAGGCCGATGTGAGCAAAGATGCCTTTTATGAGTGCTTGGAGTGCACTTATGAGAGCTGCCCCGCGACGATGTCAAAATCGTGCTTGGCGACTTTAACGCCTGGGTGGACAAAGAAGGTATCTTTGGCACTACGGTCGGTAAATTCAGCCTCCATGAGGAAACATCCCCAACTGGGTTGAGGCTGATCGACTTTGCCGGGGCCCGAAATATGGTTATCTGTAGTACTAGGTTCCAGCATAAGAACATACTGTCTCCGAATTGAAAAACCTCCAAACAGATCGATCATGTTGTGATAGACGGAAAACACGTCTCCAGTGTTTTAGATGTGCATGCGCTCCGAGGTCTTAACATCGACTCGAACCATTGTTTTGTTGCAGCCTGTGCAGTAAAAAACGCACGCCAACAAACACAAGGAAGGTTCGACGTGGAGAAGCTGCAATCTACTCGGCTTGCACTCCTGCTCCTGCAACTCGGTATAAGGGAAATGTGGGACAGCATTTCAAACTCCTTACGTATAGCCGCAACCGAAACCATTGGTTTCCGGAAATTGCAAAACAACAGCTGGTACGACGAGGAGTGCCGTGTCGCAGCGGAGAGAAAACAGGCTGCCTACCATGCCATATTACGATCGACCACAACACGTGCGGGATGGGACATATACCGAGAATTGAAGAGGGAAGCGAGACGCATTGGCAGACAGAAGAAGAAAGAGACCGCAATGCGTGAATACGAAGGCTTGATAAGGTTCCGACAGGGGTAATGCTCGAAAATTCTACGAAAAAATGCGGCGGCTTACAGAAGGTTTTAAGACCGGAGCATACTCTTGTAGAACCCCCAAAGGTGATCTAGTCAGCGATGCCCAGAACATACTTAAATTAAGGAGGGAACACTTTTCCAGCCTGCTGCATGACCATGAAGAAGTTTGAATAGCAATAGCCCGCCAGAAGAACAAACAAGCGGCGGGGGCCGATCGATTGCCGGCCTAGTTATTCAAACACGGCGGCGAGGAATTGATAAGGAGCGGACGAAAGCATGCCCAACGATTGTAATTTAAGTATGCTATGCGCAATCCACAAAAAAGGAGACCCCATAATCTGCGCCAACTACCGTGTGATAAGCCTCCTCAACATTGCATGTAAGATTCTATCGAACGTATTGTGTGAAAGATTAAAGCCCACTGTCAACAAACTGATTGGACCTTATCAGTGTGGCTTTAGACCTGATAAATCAACAACCGACCAGATATTTACCATTCGCCAAATCTTGGAAAAGACCCGTGAAAGGAGAATCGACAATCACCACCTCTTCGTCGATTTCAAAGCCTTTATGCCGCGATATCTGAATTTGGTATCCCTGCAAAACTTATACGGTTGTGTAAGCTGACGTTGACCAGCACCAAAAGCTCCGTCAGAATCGGAAAGGACCTCTCCGAACCGTTCGATACCAAACGAGGTTTCAGACAAGGCGATTCTTTATCGTGCGACTTTTTCAACCTGCTTCTGGAGAAAATAGTTCGAGCTGCAGAACTTAATAGAGAATGTACCATCTTCTATGAGAGTGTACAGCTTCTGGCGTATGCCGATGATATTGATATCATCGGCCTCAACACCCGCGCCGTTAGTTCTGCTTTCTCCAGACTGGACAAAGAAGTAACACAAATGGGTCTGGCAGTGAACGAGGGCAAGACGAAATATCTCCTGTCCTCAAACAAACAGTCATCGCACTCGCTACTTGGCACTCACGTCACTGTTGACAGTCATAGCTTTGAAGTTGTAGATAATTTCGTCTATCTTGGAACCAGCGTTAACACCACCAACAATGTCAGCCTAGAAATCCGACGCAGGATAACTCTTGCCAACAGGTGCTACTTCGGACTGAGTAGGCAATTGAGAAGCAAAGTCCTCTCTCKACAAACAAAAACCAAWCTCTATAAGTCACTCATAATTCCCGTCCTGCTATATGGTGCAGAGGCTTGGACGAWRTCAACAACGGATAAGTCGACGTTGCGAGTTTTCAAGAGAAAAGTTCTGCGAAAGATTTATGGTCTTTTGCGCGATGATGGAACGATGAGCTGTAAGAGATATACGACAACATTGACATGGTTCGGCGAAATAAAAGATAACGAAGGACAAGAGAAGGACCTGGCTACGCTTGGAATATCCAATTGGCGCCACGTAGCGAAGAGAAGAAACGACTGGCGCGCTGTTGTTAACTCGGCTATAATCGCGTAAGCGGTGTCTACATCAATTAAGAAAAATATAATTGCACCCACTCCACAACCGAGAGTAGAGCATCCACAAGTTCAAAGACAGGAGGCGAGTTCAGGCATCCACCTTAAGGTGCCCGCATTTGACACTGAAATTTTTCATGGTGGTTATGAACAATGGCCGTCCTTCCGGGACATGTTTGCAGACGTGTACATAAACCATCCAAAACTATTACAAGCGCAAAAATTGTATTACCTTCTATAAAAAGCAAAAGGCCAAGCAGGCATAATAGTCAAACAGTTCGCTCTTAATGACGAAAATTTCAATTATGCTTTGGAAGCTCTAAAAGCTCGTTACGAGAACGAAAGAATAGTAGTCGACAAACAAGTCACAATATTAATGAATTTACCAAAAATTCAGAAAGGATCAAGTGAAGAATTTATAAAACTTTAATTCACTGTTTGAAATTGCTTTTCCAGCTTCGCTCAAAATAACGCTAATGTTAAAAAGCTGCGATATTAGTTGCAACAGCAAATCCCAACTTACAAAATTCCGAAAATTGTCAGGAGCACCATGCTGTTCAAAAGCTTAAAAAACTCAGACGCTACATAGCGAAAACCAAAACAGTGTATTATTACCCATAGCAGTGGTCTCCATCGAGCACCGAGGAGAACTGTTTAAGCTTAGGGCTTTAATAGACCAAGAATCTCAACGATCATTTATAGCGTCTAGGGCAGAAAGTAGGCTACAATTGCCAACAAAACTAGCTAATTTTGAAATTACGGGAGTGAGCGGAAGAGTAGTAGGAAAAGCAAACAAAATCTGCCCCATTACCCTTATTGTCTACCGCAACTATTATCTTACCGCAACTAACAAACATTATTCCAAGCTATCATATAAATAGCAAGCATTGGCAAAAATTTTCACACCTTAAGTTAGCAGACGCCAACTGCAAATTGATAGATCTTCTGTTATTCTAGGCAAACTCAAATAGATCTTCTATTAGGCAGCGATCTCATACCACAAATTATTCTCGAAGGTGTTGAGAAAATAACAAAAACACTTCTGGTGCAAAATACCATTTTCGGCAGGGTCCTAAGAGGACTAGTTGCGGAACCAGTCACAACAATGACAACTCAAGTTGAGGAAATCTCAAACGAGTACCTCAATACACAACCGAAGAAATTTTGGATGTTAGAAGAACTCCCCCTCATATCAATCATAACCCCAGAAGATCAATATTGTGAGGATTTTTACAAATCCACAACTACTGGATTAGATAATGGCCGGTACGTCGTACGACTACCACTAAAACAACATACACTCACCTTAGGTCATTCGGGCACCTCTGCTCTCCAATAGTTTCTAAGTATGTAAATAAACCCACTTAAAAAAGGCGAGCTGAAACCAAAATATGATAGGGTTTTAGAAGAATACCTCCATTTAGACCACATAGAGGAAGTCTGCCCTGGCGAAAAAATTATAAAAAGTAAATACTATTAATCTTACCTGCCTCATCATGCAGTAATAAAGCCAGACAAAAAAAAACACAGCGGTTAGAGTTGTCTTTAATGCATCAAAATCCTCAATTTCGGAGAATTCCCTAAATGACGTATTATTTACGGGACCCACGCTTCAGCCAGATTTAATGCTCCTCATATTAAACTGGCCTATATACAAATACGTTTTCAATGGGGATGTCGAAAAAATGTATCGACAAATAGTCGGACATAAATTTCATCAAGATTTTTAGCGAATTATTTTCCGAAATCTCCCAATAATTTAATCTTTGGCGTAAGCTGTGCCCCATACTTAGCCAATCTTACACTTCACGAACTGACAGAAGACACAAAGTCAGAATTTCCTCTGGCAACACAAGGGTTGAAAACACAAACGTATGTAGACGACATTCTGTCTGGAAGCCCCAGACATACAGGTAACTAGCACAAGTGACACAATACAGTAGGGTTTCCGTTGAAAAATATATGAAGGAAAGCACAACGAAAACTTTGCCTATACAATGGAATGCGATATCTGACAAGTTTTCATACACTACTGAGTCAATATTCGCACTATCAGCTATAACTAAAAGGCAAATTTTATCCTCGGTGGCAAAATTTTTCGACCCCGCAGGATGGCTTTCGCCAATTATGATACAAGCAAAAATTCTGGCTAGGCGGAACTGACTGGGATGAACAAGTGAAACCAGTTCGTTTAGAAAAGTGGTGACAGTTTGCGGGCAATCTGAATGATATCTCACAGATACAAATCCCACGATGGATAAGTTATGCCACAGAGTACAAAGTCGAACTACATGGCTCTGTGATGCCTCTGAAAAAGGCATATTGTGCCACCATCTATGTGCGCACACAATCCGACACAGGTACCACCAGTCACACACTAGTAGCCAATGCAAAGGTGGCTCTATAAGAGCAATAAGTCTGCCACGACTAGAACTATGTGGTGCGCTACTGCTAAATATGGCAAAATATAAATTGTATCTGTGGTCTGATTCCGAAATTGTATTAGCCTGGTTAGAAAAACCTACACATACATGGAAGATGATATTTCCAATCGAACGTCTCAAATTCTTGACAAGTATATACACATACTAATGTTGACCGCGGAACATCGCTTAATGCAAAATATAATCCGCCAAGAGTTCTACATTCCCCGACTTAAGCCTCAAATAAAAAAGTGCATTTTCATGTGCAAGATCTGCACTATGCGTAAACAGAAGATGAGGACGCAGATTATGGCAGTACTTCCACTGGAAAGATGCAACTTCGCTCTGCCTTTCACTATTACAGCAGTCGATTTTGCTGGGACTTTTCGGATAAAGGCGTCCGTGCTAAGGTCTCCCACACTAATGAAAGGCTACGTAGCTGTCTTTGTCTGTTTTACGACAAAAGCAGTGCACCTTGAGCTATGTACTAATCTGACAAAAGAGGCTTTTCTCGCGACATTTGACCGCTTCGTCGGACGATGCGGGTTTCCGTCCAAAATAATGAGCGATAATGCTAAGACCATCGGCACTCAAAGAGCCGAAAAATAGTTTGTGGAATTTATCAAACAAGTATCACCTGAGATTGTACAAAGGTACCCGCCCGCTTAAAGAAGGTAGCTGGAAAGTACAAATTTAATTACGAAGAATTTCTTAATTCACGGCCACTAAGAACACTCTCGCAAGATCCCTCAGATCTCACAGCCCTAACTCCAGGGCACTTTCTCAAAGGAGCACCCATTCTGGTCACACCTGAGTCAGGCGTGGGGTCGCTATCCTTATTAAATCGATGGGAGAGAATTAAAATTCGTCATAAAAACTTCAGCCGCAGATGGAAACAGGACTATTTAAAGGACTTCCATAAGAGGTCTCGATGGAAAACATCAGAAAATACGCCAAAGCTTGGAGATTGTGTACTTAGTAACGATGATTGTCTCCCACCTAAAGTGTGACGACTTATCCGCATAGAAAAGCTTCATTACGGCTAAGACGGTCACATGCGGGTAGTTGATCTCCGTACTCAAAGCGGAATGAGCACTGCCTTAACTGCCTGTCGCACACATATGTGACGCAGGAGTGCGCTTCCGTTGATTTGTGCCACATGTGCAGCAGAATCGACATCGAAGAATTCTTTATCGCTATGGTAAGTAAAAGGGGTGGTTTTTTTCTTTTTCCTTGGTCATTGCCGTGTTGATTTTCATCGATCGGAGTAAGCGATACAATCATGCTGCATTGTTTATCTCGCTCGCTTACCAATGTCGACCATATCCCGCTGGGTAATTATATGTAAATCTAATATTTCATTGAATAAATATTTCTACTTTTTCCGAAATTAATTTTATAAGCGAAAATAATTATTACACACTTTTCAGTAATTAATAATTGAATTAATTTTCTTTTGCTTGTTATTTTTTTCTACTAGCATATTTAATACTGTTTTAATTTTAATAAAATCGTCGTGATCAGGTGCGTTAAAGATTGTGTCTCCTGGGGAGACCATTACCATTTTCCTATATATAAGTCAACGGTTGGCCACCAGGAGGTAGCACCCGTGACAAATAATGGGTTCGGCCGCTGTCACCGCAGATGGGCACTCTCCAATTGTTTTCATCGAGCCTGGCGTCAAAGTAAATGCGACATATTTTCGGGAAAGTGTTCTGGAGGCTGCTTTGAAGCCGTGGGCAAACAAACATTTCGGTCGCAAACCATAGACGTTTCAACAAGACTCAGCACCGTCTCACAAAGCGCGAGTGAACCAAGAATGGCTGAAAAACATCGTTCCGAATTTCATTACGACCACACAATGGCTCTCGCATTTACCAGATGCGAATCCAATGGATTATTCTCTCTGAGCCATTTTGGAGAGCAAGGTCTGAAGTAAAAAATACACCAATCTCGAGATGCTGAAGAAAGCCATTGTCCGTGAGTGGGCTCGATATGACCACCTTTTGCCTCAAATGTGGCCTAGAGACCGATACCGGTGTACAGAAAAAACAGTCTTTGCTTAAGTCTGTACTGTGAGAGTTCACTTTTGACTCTGATTTTCTTTATTAAAATTTCTTCCCTCAATACATTTCTTAATTCTAATTTCTTAACTATGTATATATGTATATGTGTGTATGCTTAGTGTGCATACACATGTGTAAATATGTATTATATTTTTATTGCATTTTTCAGATACCAACT
>NW_017535165.1:13909-15400 GCF_001853355.1 Bactrocera latifrons
ATATCTTTGGTATTGTTTATTAATGTTGAATCAAAAGGTTTTATTTGTAGTTCTGGAATATCTTCAATAYCTTTAACCCAAGAAGAGGATAGCAATTCTTTTTTAATTTCAGATTGTACGTGATGAGATGCTGTTACAGTTACTCCTTCATGCCGGACTGTGCATCCTTCTCTTATTGTCATAATGCCTTGACTAGGGATTTCCATATGCATTTGTTGATTRTTATCACATTCTAGATATATCATTGCTTTGCTAAATAATTTGTAAAGCYACCGATTTTGAGAAGATAATTTTATCCAAACGTTTTCATTTGTAGAAGGTTTGAAATCACATGCTTCATTTTCTAATTGTTTTAAAGCTGCTACTTCACATGAATTATCCGTCGCTGATTTCCAAGCTTTCCAGAACATTGGTAATGATTCTCTGAGTTAGTAAAACATTTATCTAGATCTACTTGGTTTATAAGTGAATATTGATYCAAATCAAACTTGTATATTAAATATTCTGCCTTTATTTCTGGAATAATCATATTCCCTTTGTAATTTATTGGAAGTGGATTTAATTTATATACGTTTGACGGTTCATACGATATTAAGGGAATTTCTAGGTTTATGACTAGCCGTGAATCAACAATTAAACCTTTAGCAGTCATCGATTTATAAATTTCTTTTAATTCGTTACCCGATTGTCTTCCAGGTAGTATTAATTTGTGTGGTAGTTTGTTTCTAATAAATTCAATTTCTTTATTAAGGATTTATGCGACCATGATTTATGTCAATTAGAAGATTAATTATTGAAGTTTGGATTTCTTCACATTCGTCCATAACTATTMCTATTGAAATGGTTAATATTTGAAACATCAAGGTCATTCGTTCAGCATTTTGATCTTTTATTAGTTCGTTATAAAATTTATTWAGTTGTTGATTCATTTTCTCAAAATTACGGTTAACTTCATCTGTTGTCTTTTTTAATATATTTATGGTAGAATCAACTACCGATGTCTBCCTTTTAAACAATTTTGCTATATCTTTTTGGTTGTCGAAAATATTTCTAATATTTGATTCCATATTTTCTCGGTCATCAGCATCCATAATTCCGAATAATATATGGTAAATTGAACCAACGAATTCGAATGGTGCTCGCCTTTTTCTATTTTGTTTTTTCATAAACAATTCATTATTTGCTTTAAGACTATTATATTTGTAATTTAAAGTTGTAGTAATCATTATGCAGGCATCTTCGTAATAGGTCAATATTTTGCATTGATTTTCAAGTCTGTTAATAAATTCTTGTATTTTATGCATCCGATCATAATAAGTACCTAATTCGTAATAGACTATTAAATTCYATTTTGAATTTATTATGTCCATTTTACTAATCGGTTCCAAATATATTGCTGTATTATTTTTTAGTTTAGTCACTGAAGCTCCTGATTTAGATGTATCATTAATGTATAATGACTTAGTTTGTGTTGCTAGCATGAGTATCGTT
>NW_017535166.1:0-14187 GCF_001853355.1 Bactrocera latifrons
GGCGAATTTCCGAAATTTCAAGGCCGGAGTTGGGGATGAAGATGCAATCCGAAGTTGCATTCTAATCAGGAAGTACTAAGGCAACTTTTACACACTATTAGAAATCCCGAATCGAAAAAAGTCCGGAATCGACCCACCCTATTACATAATCAACAATAAATACCGACGTCTGTATTCGTAATAACACTCAGTGGTCTACTATAAGCTTAGTAACTAGAAAAATTAATAAATTATAATTCAATATTAGGAACCTGATTAGGGTACATTAAATTTGCCACGAAATTTCTAACACAGTGAAGAAAACATCGGAGACCTTATAAAATGTAAAGGAGCTGATTCGATTTAGTAACGTTCATCTCTCTGTGCGAACTATTCCTTCAATTTGTTGAAATATCGTTCCAAGAATTTTTAAGGCAACCATTTCTTTCTTAGAAGCTGCTCGTTTGTCAAAATCTACGAATAATAACTTTTTTATTCGATATTTAAATTTAAAGAGATTGCTTAAATCAGACAACTATAACATATAGTGGTCATACTATTTTAGATAGCTTCAATGCAACCGAAGTTGACGGTTTTTTTTTTTTTTTTGGTTTTGGTTTAATCAAAATTCCTTAATTATTAAACAATGCAGTGCAAATTTAGTCAGCACTCAATAGCTAAGCAAAGACTCGATTGCTCTTCGCATACTAATTCGATTGAAGCTGCTTTCGAATGCAGTTCAAACTCAATAAAATTGAAAATTTAATTGATTTCAACACCCGCCATGCACTTAGCTATACGACACACCCACACATACTCATAAACATAGACAATTGCAGTGTAGTGTTGTGCAATCACGTGGAGTAGCTGCCAAAAATTGCCAAACAAGCAATTGGCCTCCTGATATCTGGCTCCTTGTCCGAAAATGCTTTGCTGTGCTTAACAACAAGCTGGAGTGTTTGGGATGCCAGTGTGGTGATGGTGGTGTGGTGGTGATGGTCGTTGCTTTGTAACAATTTCTAAATAGATGCAAAATGCGCGCAGMATACGTGCGCGTTGCGGTTAAGGCAGGGAACTGCAAGCTGGACTTCTTTTAAACAGAAATGGACATTGAAATATTTACGAAATAAGCTACGACAACAAGGACGAGCTGAAGCATTGTTTGCGGTTTGTATGTCCGTGTGGCGTATATCAAAAGAATTTGATGCATTGCACAGCAGCAAATGTGTGAGGCATGAAACGAGAAGCCTCTGTTTGTTTTGAATTTGCGGTATGTTGTAAAGGTGTGCATAGTTTTGTAGTGCCTACTGTATACAAAAGTTGCAAGTGTTGTACAAACTGATTGAAAGAGTGTACTAAGGCAGTAGAAGAGCTGAAAGACACAAAGTAGCAATCATGTTGCAACATTAGCTATGTGATAAAGCAAATTATGTGGCATTTTCATATTAAAGCAGTACAGATGAAACAATCAAGGCCGCTGCTCTGTCACTTACTCCAAATCTTTGGGAAGCTAGTGTGTTTTGTTTGGGTTTAGAGGATGGAAGAGAAAATTCATCATCAGCATCGTTTTTGGAAGCATCCATGTGCGACGCACCTACATTGTTGTCGKCTGTATGAGAGTCTGGCTGATCTGAATGGTCACGTGTTCTAGCTGATAATTTTCTGGTAAGTGTTGATGTTGAATGTTCAGCGAATTAAAAGTTAAATTTTGAAAGCTTTTCTTTACGTTAATTTTTCTTTATAATCTTTTTTCAGGGCTCTGGTCCAAGAGAAATGGTTGTTCATTGATAGGAAGTTTTCTTTCCTTTGGACAAGTTCAAGAAGAAAAACAAATGCATTTACAAGCAGCGGTGTCAAATAATTTTCTGGCAGAAGAGACAAAGTCGTCTCTTTTAGAGCTCAAACCTATTGGGTTCCTTAAAAACATTTATTGCAGAGTCAGAAATTTCTTATGGTATGTGGTGAGCATTTGTACTACTCTGGTGTGTGAAACTATCAGAATCAGAAAAGCCGATTTTCACCTTGCGCTGTGGCGCGCCGCATTTTCGCTCGTATCTCGGGTAGCAAATGACGTGACAAATAACTTTTGTTTCATACATTTTGCCATGAGATGCGTATTTCAGGCGCTAGGTAGACAATTTCACGATTTTAGGCGAATTTCCGAAATTTCAAGGCCGGAGTTGGGGTTGAAGATGCAATCCGATCTCAAAACAAAAAGTTGCATTGGAATCAGGAAGTACTAAGGCAACTTTTCCGCACTATTAGAAATCCCGAATCGGAAAAAGTCCGAAATCGACCCACCCTATTATGTAATCATGGCTTTGACTTTTGACTATTGAATGAACTATAAAAGTCGGACTATAAAATTAAGACTAAAGAAGTAAGATTATTTTGTAATAATTACGCTTTATTGAATTGGTGCTAATGAAAGTTGAATTAAGATTACAGGATTTATATCAAGTGTGTTTTCGATGAGTTTTTACTGACAACTATCAAAAGCGGCATTCTCTTGCTCTTGTAAGACTGCACGATGACACAAAATGCAAAAATCCTATACCAAAATATGCAAGGCCAAGAGAGCACCTATTGCAGAATCTAGTGATATATGACGGCACGAAAATAAACATGTGCTTTGGTCTAACATATTTTACAGCCATTGCAATTAATTTTCTGTGTGTGTTTGTCATAGTGCCGTTGCACCAAAAGAAAAATTTTGCAATTTCTGAACGGTGCAAGGTTTTGCAAGAGCAAGAGAATCCCCGAAATATGAGAATATCAAGCGAGAGCTGTATTTGTATGTGGAATGTAAACAAATATTAAGTGACAATTTAGGGCCGGCAAAACATGTCTTCCAAAAACATCGATAAAACTAGAGCAATCACCGATTATAATGAGTGGAATGTAAGTTTTCAAGTAGTTTTCAGCGAAAACTGTATTTTCGTTTAACAGATTTTCTTCTTCTTCTTGATTGGCGTAGTCACCGCTTACGCGATTATAGCCGAGATTCGTAGTCCTTATATCGTTTGCCATGGTCATCATCTAAAGTAGGGTCACCAAGGCTGTTGTTGCGTTTTCATTGTGGTGGTTTTTTTACGTGGCGGGTCCCAAACCCAGCGCACAACCCTATGCAGGGAATGTTTCGCCTTCTCACTTTAGCTCGCCTTCAAACGGATGTTCTTAGGCTACCCAGGGGATACTTGGTCAAGGACCGGAAGTCGTGAGCTGCTTGAGTCATATGTAAAAGAATCTTTTCTGGCCACTCCCAAGTGAATGGCGATCAGAGAACTTTCCTCACTTGCGTGAACTTCTACACATGACTCCATCCTCCACACAGATTTTACATGGACGAAAACCCAAGTTTTCGTGCGAAAACCAGTTTTTCCCACGAAAACATATTTTCGTTGTCGGTCCGAACATAGTATTATACTGATTTCTGATATCTGAAAATTTTTCTAATTCAGTGAATTAAGATTTCCAATGATTTGGTATTTTGAACCTTGCGAAATTGATTTTAAACCGATGGTTGCTAAATTAAGACAAGAAAATGTCGGATTAATGTTCGTGCTAAATATGCAACTTTTTTGAATAATGATTCTTGAATTAGGACTACACGTCGCATATTTTAATATATTGGTTTTTAATTTCTGAAAATTTTAATAACTCAGTGTTTTAATATTTGAAATGAATTGGTATTTTGAATTCTGACTAATAACTATAGAATTATACCTAAAAATCAGCTTGTTTAGTAATATCTGTGCGACATTGATTTCAAACTTATACTGATAACTACTGAAAAAGACTGAAGCTGGCGGTTTGTTGGTGTTAACTACGTGTTTTGACGTATGACTTTTGAATCAAGACTACAATTTATTTTCTCCTATAATGGTTTCAACTTCTAACACATGATTTTATTATTCGAATTGATTGGTATTAACTATTGATTATTCCACGCACTCACTTTTTTTTCGCACTTCAATTTACGTATGGTTTTGTTATTTTCCGCGCACTCACCTTCTCGGTTACCACGACAGCCTTTTCCAAATGAAAAGCAACGAATTCTTTCAAGTAAATGTATGTATAAACGTGGGTATTTAATGTAATTTTGTGTGAGTCGATGTATATATAAACATGTATAGTTAATGCGGTTTTGTATGTTACGTAAAATTATCAGTAAAAATTTTCGGGACGATATTCGCACACGCGTTGTGGTCGAAAGCGAAGTGAAGTCCCGGAAATTTTTACTGATAATTATGACTATAAATTATAACTTTCTATTTCCGAAGTTTAACTACTAATTTTTGACTTAATATAATGTACTTTTACAAAAAACTATAGTCTACTGGCTGTTTTATAATGATTAAGGTTTATTACCTATTGACTGCAAGGAGCTTTATTATTTTATACAAAATAAAAACGATTTATTAGCTCCAGTAATAATTTGACCAAAATCGAACAAGGATATATGTGATAATGATTTCGACTTTTAACTAATTGGTAGTGAAACTAAATTTCATGTTTTTTTAATAGTAATTATTTTTTGACTTTAAGATTATATAGTCTACTGTCAAGTTTAAATTGATTAAAGTTTATTAGTGTTCAAAACAACGACTCTAGTTTATTTTATTTTCTACAACATAAATATTGATTTTTCCTACACTAAGTCAAATTGTTAGCTGTCGGCTGTCTGTTGTGATTGCAGCTTCTGGGCATCGAACATTCCATCCTTTTGTTTGTTGACATGCATTTTTTGCTGCACAGAGGCGGGTGCGAATCTTGTCTGCAACAAGGTAGTGGTCCGAATCGATGTTAGTAACTCGGAGCGCACGCACATCGAAAGCCGTGTCTTCCATCTATAACAACATGATGGATCTAATTGGTGGTTTTTCGATCCGAACACTTGGCTTGATTAAATTTCCGATGCTAGAATCTAGTACTACAGATAACCATATTTCGCGCCCCGGCGAAGTCGATCAGCCTCAACCCATTTGGGGATATTTCATCGTGGAGGCAGAATTTACTGACCGTAGTGCCAAAGATACCTTCTTCGCCCACCCTAGTACGATTTTGATATCGTGGCGAGGGCAGCTCTCATAGGTGCCCTCCGAGCGTCATCTTTGGTCACATCGTCTTTCTTTTCCGACGGAGCGTGGGCGCAAATCGGCGATATGTTAAGACCTTCGGTTTGATGCGGATTGTGGCTAAATGTTCATCCACCGAGATGAACGATAGCACTCTGCGAAGGAGTCTCTACCCCACCACGAATCCCACAACAAACATTCGCTCCTTTATATGAAAAATGTAGTAAATGTAGGACCCACTCGTCGCAGTCCTTGTTCCGCCAATCGCAATTCTTGGACGGCGGTGATGTTAAGTATGTCATGGAACATATGTGTTATTACTCTTCTAGAGATTGACTTTAACAACTGTTTCGGGGGTTGGAAAAACACGTTGGTCCAAATTTATTGGAGTCAACGGGGACGACATAGATTTTGAAGAATAAATTGAGAATTTTAAAATTATGAGCAAAGTCTTACTAATTTTTGCCCATAGTAGAACAAAATGCAAAGATCTCTGTTACTAAGGCTGCGAAAAAGCGGTTAATTTTTAGGATATTTTGATGTAAATAAGTAACTTTCTCTGATAGCACATGGTCTGCTACAAAGATTAGATAAAACTTTCACGTAATAAATGTTTTTTGAATTATGTACTATAGACCTAGACCAAGTAATGGTAACATATATTTTAGATACACTAATCGACCAATCAGCTGCCCCAGTTTTCCTCCTATAACTTTTTGTAATATCAATGATTTTTTAAAAACGGTTAAAGGAAATACATAATAAACAACTGCACCCAAATTTAGCCATACCTTACTTTTTCTATTCCACGGAAACTTGATTTCATGTTTTATCAACCATTATATTTTTAACTAATTCTCGTTATTATTATACATGCCTAGCAATCATCAACGATTTTGGTACTTTCCAACGGGTATTGCACTACAAGCCGCAAAAAACATATAGAGACAAGAACAACAACAACACCAGCCTTGACGCCTAACAAATGCGCCAGACATACATACATACATATTACTTTGAGAGAGTGTATGAGTGTATGTGAAGTAACTAAATAACAGTGGTAAAGCCGTCTTCCGTGTCGCCCGAGTGCTCGGGCGAAGCAGAAGCGCAAAAAAAAAACAGCCGCCAATTGGCAAATGGCCAGCAAGCGCGGCAGGAAGTGATTCCATTCGATTTGTTGCAAGTTTACTTTGCTGCTGACTGTTCGAGTCACGTGTGGGTTTTTTTTTTATAGTAGGAGGAAGCTTGGAAAGCCGGAGTGCGGAACTTTAATCCGCTAAACCTAACCTACTCCCAACTCAAGACTCTCCCACGGAACCACCAGATAAGGTATTACTTCATGGGAGCGACAAGTCATTTTACGTCTCTTCTATAGCACGGAACTGAGGCCTCCACTGCTGTAACTATCTTAATGTAGTCATGATTGAAGTAGTCGCTTCGCGAACAGCTATCCACTTGTCAGAGGACTGGCACCACCTAGTGTAGTTTCCAACTTTTCCCTTATGTTTCGAAACCGAGGGCAATGGAAAAACACGTGTTCAGAGTCTTCTATGGACTCACACATCGAACAATATGGACTGTTGTCATTGTGAAATTTGTATAGGTAGCCTCTGAAGCACCCATGACCGCTTAATATTTGGGTCAGGTGGAAATCCAGGTCCCCATGTCATCTACTTATCCACGTGGGGATGTCAGGTATAAGTCTCTAGGTCCGCCGTCCTTTAATTGAGGCTTGCCACCGTTGCTGCCATATAGTTATGCTCTCCTTTCTCTCTTCTCTCTTTTGGATTTCTGCAATTTGCGCTGATAGCTCATATAATCTCGTGAGCTCGTCACCATGAATGTCTATGGGCGGCATACTAGCTTGTACTTCAGATGCTTCGCTGGAAATAGTTCGGAAAGCACTTGTTACTCTTATTGCTGTGAGTCTATGCACTGCACTTATTGGTTTTGTATATGATTTTATGTTTAGTACCTATATCCTTACTGGAGCTGCATATAGAATAACTGAGCTCATAGCTTTTGCGATTAGAAGTTGCCGGCTGGAGTTCACACAGCCTCTATTTGCCATCATTCTTGATAAGACGTTATAAGTCTTACTTGCTTTATTTGCTATGTTTTCCAAGTGCTGCTTGAATTTCAGCTTGGAGTCCAATATTACCCCTAAGTACTGCGGTTGTGAAATAATCACACACTCTCCTATAGTGAGAGTTATTTTTTCCTCAATTTTCCTGGTGCTTATGAGCAATGCCTCTGTTTTGTGCTCAGCCAGTTCCACACTCTTGGAAGAAAACCATTGGCGTAGACCATTTATGCATTCATTACATTTATTTTGTAGGTCATCAAGATGTTTATCTACTGCTACCACTATAAGGTCGTCCGCGTATGCGATTACCTTAACGCTTCTAGGCTGTGGAATTCTTAGCACCCCATCATAAACTAGATTCCATAWGAGAGGGCCTAGAACAGAACCTTGTGGTACTCCGCTTGTAATAGGGTAGCTCTTGATGCTTTCGGTGGTGTCTTAGATCAGCTTTCTATTTTCAAAATAACTCATAACGATATTTATGAGATACTGAGGGGTGCGTAGATTTTTTCAAAACAGTTTCTTTTGCTACGGGTTATAGCTGACCTTAAGTGCTTTTTGTTGCTTTTAAAAGCTTCTTTGAGACGGTTTCCGTTTTCATCGCTTTGATTACGTTGTAGGCGACCGTCAAGCTGCATGGCAGAGCTTTCTCAGCATGGCAATTTCTTCATTCCACCAGTATACAGGTCATCGCTTATTGTAACATTTCGTCTTTCGCATTGTAACGTCGCATACTGCAACCAGTTAATTTCGCAGTGCGGTTACTAAGTAGACGCCGCCTTCGCCTGGTGCTATTGCTGCACTCCAGGCTGTCTCTAAAACGTCAGTATCAAAATCTGTTTGCTTCCTGCTTCTTTTTCGTATAGTGTTAATGCGTGAGGGTTCCTGGGCCCGAGAGAACGAAACTTCTGCAATGATTACAATATGCTCACTATATGTAAACATGTATGATACCTCCCACTTAATGTGTCTGCTAAGTGCGTCATTTGCAACCGTCAGGTCTATTATAGAGCCTTTATTTCCATTTTGATATGTATTTTTGGTGCCCCTATTAATAATTGTGAGTTTGGTTTGACTCAGGAATTCTATAACCAGGCGCCCACGATGGTTTGAACATCTGCAACCCCAAGCAGTAGACCATGCATTAAAGTCACCTGCCATTATTATCGGCGATTTGCATCTGCTTTCTAAAGATAATTCAAGGAGGAAGTCTTCAAATTCTCTAATGGATGCACTGAGACGAGCATAACAGCTTGCAAAATAAATTCCTCCCATTTGCGCCCATGTGAAACCATTTTTTGCTTCTCTGCAGCAAGATGTGAATGATTGTCCATTGCAGGACCATATTGCAGCTTTGCCACTTATATCTGTGATTCAAGTACTTTCCGAACGTTGGCAGTATTGCTCACTCAGTAAGGCGACATCAATGTTGCTTTCTATTATATTATGGTTTGTTGCAGCAGTGCTTGTGCCGCGGCGCAGTGATTTAAGTTCAACTGCAAACTCATCACATGTTCCCCCCTGGCACAGCATACAATTTTGTGTATTCGAATTAAAAATAAGTGAAAAAAATATTATTTTTTTGCCTTTAAAAAGACATTTTCGTTATTTTTCATCTAAATAATTAATAGTATAATGAAAATTAACAAAATGTGTTTTAAGGATATATTCCCTATTATCTTTAAAAGACTTGGAACATAAAAGGCATTGCAAGGCACCAAAGGCATTTAGATTCATAAAATATTTCTCAGGGTATATCTGGTTTTGCGCCATAGTCTTGCGCGATGTTAATTCGTTGCTGGCTCGACAACGACTGAACGATAGAGCGTAAGCGTATGTGTGAAGTTAGTTTGGAAAATTTTGCTATGAAATGCCGACCACTGCCTTTGAGCGTTTTCCTAATGTGTCTTACGTTTGTGCCCAGTTCCTCAAGGCCACCATCGCACTTAATTTTCTTGAGAATGTCCGTATATGATCCTCCGTCCTTTGTGGTTAATAATGACGACTAGTTTCGTGCGAATTCTTTTTACAACCGGCTTTCTCTTTTTTACCACGTTTGGGTGTGTGTATGTGTCTTAACGTATGTATGTATCAGCTTGTTCGCCGGCATTTCTATTTGCGCTGTCCTTTAACTGCTATTTATTGCCTATTTCAAATACTGCGTTATTTCTCGTTGGCCGCATTGTTTTTGGCATGCTTTGTTCGTTGGTGTTGTTCTTGTAATGTGTACATTGAAAATTGTGAAATTGCATTCGAAATACATTCGCCAAAAGGAAATGAAATTATTTTCAAAGAAAATTGCCGAGGCGTCGAATGATAAGTGAATTCGGAAAATATTGACTGTTGCAACAACAATAACAATGACGTCGACAACAATAACGATTTCCACAATAACAAAATCATTACAAAAACAGCTACTCATTACAAAAGCAACAGCGTTCTATATTGAACACTGCCGTATAGTATGCAATGACAACAGCAAAAACACAAAACACGAAATCTTGCAACAACAGCAATAACGATTCTATTGGAATAACAGCAATTACAGAAACAACAACACAAATATTGCACAATGTCATATTGTTAACAATAACAACGACAACCCAGCAGCACTTACAACAACAATAACCGGGGCACCGGTGGACGTTGCCATGCGACAACTAGCCAGCGCAATAACAACAACAAGTGCCAACAACGGCGACAGCCATATAAGCTGGGCAAATACTACCTGCTAGGAACAATACGACGAGCAGGCAGAAAAATGCATAAACTTCTCTTGGCACAATAATAACAATAAGCACAAACACAACAACTAAAACTATAAAAAAACAACAACTATAATAGCAGCAGCAACACCAAAGGCATCCTGATAGCTAGAAATCCAATTGCACGACAAAACAATTCATTAGAGTACGCTTAGTGATAATTGAATCAAGGTATTACGTTGCGATTTCATAAGTCCTGCGGCCGGTTTGGTAGAGACGTGGAGACAACTGGCCGGCTGAGGTATTAGCTGGAAGAAATTTCAGCCATCTGGTGTTGTCGAAATAGGTTCAAACCAGAGCTGTAAATAATCGATTAATAATCTTAATCATTAATAATTAAAGTATTTCCATAACTTGATTAAATGAAGATTAAATACTATTTACTTTTTAATTCGTGATTGAAATTAAATTTAATTAAAATTTAATCATGATTAAAGGGAATTAATTTAGTTTTAAAAATTATTTTACATATTAAAAAAAATTTAATCAAAAAATTAGTTTGATTAAAAATTTTGATTAATTTGGATTAAATGGCAATTAATATTGCATTAACCCTTCGTTGCATAGCATTGCATATATGCAATGTTAACTTCTCGTTGATCTGGCAGCTACATCGTTTCTTAATTTACAGTTATTTTTTCGCTAAATGAAAATTTTACCTTATCATTCTATTCTCTTTTGGTACAGTTTTGCAAATATTTTTGAGTTTTTGTGAATATACGTAGTAAAGAGTAAACTTCTTTCTGATATATTGAAAATACAGTACTAAATTTCCATTATTTTGGTGAATTATTGAGAATGTATAATAAAATGTAAGTATTTCCAATTAATTTGGAGAGTTTCTTGCCTTAACAACAAATTCGGTCTTTACACGAATTATATTTGCACATGTGCAATACCATGCATTTAAGCCAAAATTTTTCTTTTAGCGACATATAAGTATAATTCTTATACTTTATTTATATAGAAAGCACCATAGAAGTGGACCTGTTACTGAAAATGAAGTACGCTTGAACCAAATGGATCACTGGCCAACATGGGTGGACACTCGAGTCACTTGAAAATTACAAGTTGTGACGGATATATGTACAAATGTTAGGTGCAAAAACGTGAAATTAATTTATGTTTAAGCAAATCAAGAAATTGCTTCAAAAAAATTCGTATAGAATAAACTGATATTTATTGTAAAAGTAATTAGTTTACTTCTGTCCACTTTTATTCAATAAAATAAAGATAATATCCATTCAGTAATCTCCATGTAAATTTATTAGATTTGCTGCATGATATTGCATATGTGCAATGTTACGTAACTCTGTTGCTAGAAACACGACAATCATAAAATTTCAAATTTGTCATCTTATAATAGCCCACATTAAAGATTTGATTAAAAAAAATTTTATTCTCAAGGAAATTAAATCATGCAACGGAGAGTTAATTACAAAATAATAATTTATTAAATTATTTCATGTGTTATTACATTTTATATTATGAGCGTAAGCAATATTAATAATATTTAGCAACTCTACTGTTGTTTGTTTACTAGTAGTAAACATATGTATGTTCGCCAATGGATATTGCTCATTTGAAAAATTAGTATTGTTAAACGCAAATAATTGAATTCATTATCTTTATGGTTGAAATTAATGAAATATTGTTAAATTTATTTGTTTAAATTTTTGTTGAATTATTGTAATGACTATATTTTGTTATTATTTATTTATTTATTGTATTATTAAATTCACCTTTGACCTTGTTTGCATACAAGGACTTGATTTCAATTGGTCAGTTTCTATGGCAGCTACAACGGACGTTAGCAAAACTTTATATCAACATCTCATTAACTGAGAGGTATATGTTGAGAAAATGGAGATTGAGCCTCTGCAAACCGTAGGTAACTACTGATACTAAGAATGTGGACAAACTTTTTAATAGACATCAAACAAGTCTGGTTAAAATAACTGTAATTTAGCTCTATTTAGTCGTATATGAAATCAATATCTGCTACCTCAGCAGAATTCCTCTAAGCATGCCATATTATGGAGCCGCAGAAAAGTTCCCTCTGGAAGAAAACAAAATGTTAAATTATATTTAAATTACAAAGAAGTTAAGACTGTTACCAAGCCCAACCAATCCACAATTCCCTAACATCTTTTAAATCTGAAAATTCTGCATTTAGTTCAAGAACCCCGACACAAGATCAACAACTATCAAATGCTTTACAAAACCATTCGCAAGATACCGGGACATTGTTGAATGCTGAGCCGTCACTGGATCACAAAAAACAGTCCAACTCAGCCTTTGCAAACTCTTCTTAAAACTTGAATCTACCAGGTTGTTCAATAAGTTTTGTCGTTTGATAAGAAAAACAAAATTTTATGATTTCAAATACACTTTGTTATTCAGTATAATATCCCTGAACACTAATACACTTGCTCCAACGAATCTGTGAATCCCATCCCTGAAGTGATAATCCGGAAAGTCTGCAAAATACGCTTCAACAGCCGTTATAAGTCGCTAGGGGCCAAATCTAACGAATAATGTGAATGCTCCAGCAATTCAAAATTTAATTCATGGATTTCAGCCATTGTAAAAAAGCTCTTGTCACACGGTGCATTGTCCTGATGAAAAAAGATTTTTTATTCTGCAAACCGGGTCTTTTATCACAAATTTTTTGGTCTGGTCCAAAAAGTTGCAATAATGCTCAGAATAAATCGAACTGAAGCCGAACAACCAGCTTCACACCACTCCTTGGCCTTTTGTTTTGATTGAGGATTATGGTGATAGACGCAAGTCTCATCCATAGTGATAAATCGACTGACAAAATCCACTTTATTATTTTCAAAAGCTCCAAGTGTTGATAAGAAAGTCGCATTCGAATATGATTAGCGAATGCGGCACCCATTGTGCACACAGCTTTCTAAAACACAAAATTTCACCTAAAATATGGCTTATACTACCTAATGAGACATGTCTCTATTAAATCTCTCAGTCAATCGACGATCTTTCAAAACCACATCCTCTATTTTGCCTATGATTTCTAACGTTGGTCCGCTGTTTGAACGTCCGTCACGTAGATCGTATTCAAGGCTTTTACGACCACTTTTAAATTCAGCAACCCATCTTTCTACTGTTCTAATTGTTACACTTTTAACATTCGTTCGCGAATTTATTTTGGTGCTACATCTTCCATAAATAAGAATTTTATCACAAATTCGGTTCTGCCCTTTTCTACTGCCTAAGATATGCTTGTACTACCAGATAAATTCCTTGGCCGTTATTACAATGCTTTCATCGTACAAACACTTGTAATAATGAGCAACAAAATTCTCTTTTATTATGACTCACTGCCAGTAGTTTCTTTATACTTATAATTTTTTTTTCACACGTCATCGCAAATCCATAATTCGACCGCCATTTGCGACTTTTTTGTCTTTAGATTTGCTTTGATTATTTTCTTCGCATCCTTTTTGTTGGTTGGCCTGCATTAGAGGCCTTCCTGCAGCAACGATTATGGCATTGTGAAGTTCATAACTGATTTTCGGCACAACTTCTGCTTAACAAGTCGTCGTAACTTAGCATAATGGTGCACCGATTTATGCGTACAGCAACAAAAAGAATAGCAAAAACACTAACAATAAATACGCAGGAGTTATATCGTCACATCAACCCCCACCAAAACCCAGAGGACAGCAATAAAGCAACATTTAATTTTAAGTAGTTTAAGTCAGCAGTATATTAAGTTTATTTCTTATTGTACTTTAAAAAGTTTCATTTGAATTCTAAATATTTTAAGTCAGCAATATTAATTCTTACAAACAAAATTGTAATCATATTTATAAAATTACTAATAACAATTTTTCCCTTTACTTTTAAAATATCAAAGTCAGAGCAGAACCAAAAACACTGCAACAATTGTGTAGCAATTAATACTTACTTCCTGTTTATTGTAATTTTGCTGACTCATTAAACTTCTTTACCTTCATGTTAAGTTAATTTAGAAATAAAAATCATTATTGGTGTAACGTTCAAAGAGATACGTTGTATTATTTGGTGTAAATCAACAAAGTCAGATTCAAAAACATAACAGGCGCAGTCGGAAAGCCGGGTTGAAATTAAGTGCTAACAAAATAATTCTTTGTTAAAACCTTGGACCAYATAAGGGGCCGCCTGTTCAAAATCCGAAGGAATATCGGACGGAGGACAAATACCAAGAAGACATTGGTATAAGGCTACAAGGCAAGTAAGAGGAACTTGAGAACCGTTGGAAAAAGGACCTAAC
>NW_017535167.1:0-1634 GCF_001853355.1 Bactrocera latifrons
ATTTTAATTAAATAAGTAATAGTACAAAAATTATTCTCATATGTTTGGGTTTGTTACAAAGAGAAAGTACAAAGTAATATATTCTAGCTAATCTGATCTGATCTATCAGTATATATTGATTCTCTCTTTATCATTTTTTTGTCTAATTTTAGCTATGAGAAATCGTTAAAACTTTGCAAGTTTTCGTGGTTAAATTGTAGTGAAGGCTTGATCGCAATATTGTTGCAGAAACCCTAACCTAACAGTGATTTTCTAACGGTGTTTCAACAAAAATTTCTGGGTTATATTAACCAAAGGGACAATTTTAACCACAAGTGGGCTTTAACGTTGAAAAAAAAAATTTCTAAATTGATATCGGTGCTCATCCCGGATTGCAGATATGGCCCCATTTAAATGAACATACACTTAATTTAGTTTTGCTGTGCGTACAGAAGTTCCAATTAAGAAATGTGTCCGGCTCTTCCTCACGTAAAACCCCTGTTAAAATTCGCACTCATTGGCACACATATTCAGTCAAATTATTAGCCTGCAGTATTTCCTTTGTGTCTCTATATTCACTCTCCTAAAATTTGGTATATTGATCCGTGAAAGGAAAGGCTTACGTTGGCGATGTCGACGAATTTGTTGCTGGAATTTATTATTAGTAAAAAGAAGCCGGTGGCAATTATATTACCGTACCATTTTGCAACTACAATACATGTTTAAAGTGAAAGTGTTTTTTCGCAACAACTAAGTGGATAAATGAACCTGATTGTTGAAAGCTGCAATTGATCGAAAGTGGATAATTGCGTAGACATCCTAATGAATAGACTTTCGATGCACATGCCTACAATAGCCTATTTACGTAAACGCGTGAAAGTATATTTGCATGTTGGAAATATTATCGCAAGTCTACAGAACTCGAAAGCTCGCATCGTCCAGTGCATACGTCTAAAATTAGAAATATTTTAGATATRATATTTTCTGCTTTCATTGTATGCAATATCACCGGAAAATAATACAAAGTGAATACAGTCAATGCGTACATATCCGGATTCAGTTCTTATCAGTAGAAATTTTGSTTTGTGATTGCATTTTTATTCATAAAATTAAGTACATTTCCCATTTTAGTGATTTTAACATTCTATTATTCCTTTACTTCCTTTTATTGTGTAAATTTTATACAGCAAGCTGGTTTTGTCGTCTAAAACATGCAAGCTCATGGAATGTCGAGATCGGTAAATAGTTACGTATATGAGAGAGTTCTCTGTTAAAAAAATACWTTTTTTGGGAAAGAAGCACGAAATTATTTTTCTGAAATACAATTGTCCAGCGACCAAAACTGCACAGTTGTCTTGCAATTTCAGTATAGTTCAATTATTTCGTTCATAACATATCTAGCATTAAATTGCTTTTAATATTATACACAATAACAAGAAAAAACATTAACTTCAGTTACACCGAAGCTATGGTTAATAGTCTTCACAAATACAACGATTCCTTACAAGAACTGTTATGGGTCAGCCTGTATGGCAGTTTTATACTACAATGGCTCGATCTGAACAATCTTTTTGGAAATTGCATCGTTTCCTTGGACACAGTGCAAAATTTTGTGAACATATCTCCTTAGACGAAAAACTTTAACCTACAAGCAC
>NW_017535167.1:2219-3628 GCF_001853355.1 Bactrocera latifrons
TTGCCAGTTTGCTAAAGTATAATTGATTTTTGCAGCAAGAAATTATGAAACTTTTCAAGAGCCCATAGAGCGATGCCGCTTGGAAAGGTCGAGCGGCTTCAGTCTTGCACAATTTGCATTTTGTACCCTTTCAATTAAGGATCTTGACAACAATCGTCCCGTACGTCAGTACGTGCTGCTGCAAGGAATCGACTATCTTCGGTCTTCGTGTACACTCCTAGCTACGGCTGATGTATTTTCTTCACTGCGAACTGGACGTGGTCAAGGTGGGGAGAGTAGATCGATTATGTTGACCATAAGTTGATCTGACAAATAAAGGCTATTGAAAAGAGTAGCTCTACATGTATCACTATACAATGTGGGTGAGATTTCAGTGATCGCAGCAGCACTGTAAAAAACCTCAGTTTTTAAAAAGAACTTTGCATTGTACAAAGTTTTGAGGCATGTTTGCTAAAGAATGGACAAAAATTTATTTAAATCAGTGCTAGATACACACAGAAGATAGATATGGATAAGAATAAAAAAATTTCGCTGAACGGTTTTGCTTACGGCAATGGAATTAATCTGCTCGTTTAAGTGGCATTAAGTTTAGAGGAGAAGACCGTATTATATTTTATAATTATTCGAATATGTTTATGTATATACTGTAGCTAGCGCCAACAGACAAATATGTTGAAATATTAATTCATAATAAAACGACGGTGCTAAGGCTTAAGTTCCATATCATGCAAATAAGCCTCTGTGTTGGTATATGTAGCGTGGAAGAGATATTAAGAGTATATTCGCACGATGAGTTAAAAGGCTTATACTTTTGCATTGCAATTACTTGGTAAAGTAAAGGAGGCTTACACTTTCAAGGTGGCAACGGCAGCTCATAATGTTGAGTCAGGGAATCATCATTGAAATAAAAAGGTAAAAAGTAGGTAATATATAAAAAGAGAGCTCGAAAGGTAAATTTTAAACTCGTTAAAGGTGGATATTTTAAAAAGTGGGAAGAAAATAATTAACTCCGAAATAATGTGCAGTTCAATTTCACATACACATACCTTAAGTGGAGATAATCGTAAGCAGTTAATTTGTGGTTTAATGCGAACATATACCTATATTGTTTAATCATTTAACAGCTCGAATTCCGTGGCTTGATTCACAGAAGTAAACCATTCTGATGGTAAGCACAACTGAAAGACGGAATCTTTTGAAATAATATTTTTTGAATAAATAAAATGATAGTTTCTTTAAATAAGCATTTATTTTTTCATGGTGAATGATCAATTAGTAAGTTTTATGGGCACAAAGTTATATCAAAATATTTTTAATTGCAATCATGGGTTATGAAATATTTTCACTTCATACTTAATGAGATTTCCTTCTCACACAATTTGTTTCTACAAGCAAATTTCATTTTATAT
>NW_017535167.1:4853-7750 GCF_001853355.1 Bactrocera latifrons
AAAAAATACGCCTTTCTTTTTCTCCTCAAAGAATTTTTCATCGTATGCAAAACTGCTGCAAACAAGGGACAAAAATATCAGCAGCCTTCTAGTTTACGTATTCTGGCTGCTTGCCACAAGTATAACTTTGTTTAGCATTTTGTGACAACTGTTTATAATTTCTAACAGCCACGTATTGTCACGCCTTTATTGATGTATGCTTTGCTTAACTGAACTTTGGCAGCCGAAAAGGCGGGATGAGATTGCAAAAATACTTTTTGGAGGAAGAACAAAGAAAATAGCTCAACGCATGCTGTTAGACACATTGGCGTCTACAAGCAAATTTTTGTTGTACAGTCATACGTTGGTGTATTTGCATTATGTAATTGAAAATTTGTGTAAATTATTGTCAGCAGGCGTCGCGGCATGAACAATTGACAAGAGGACTTGCATTTTTAGCTGCCAGGAAAACTCAAACTTAAATATAATATAGTTTTGTAAGTAATGCACAGTAATACAATAATTAAGTTTCATTATGATCGAAATCAGATATTAATTTATCAAGCCCAAGAAAACAAATATATGAACCGGAGGGTAGTGGTTGACTTTTTATCGAAAATAGCGATAAATATCTAAGATATAACAATGAAACTAAAAAAATGTATTTTCTGGCTGCGTGCGTTGTTAAAATGGGTAAATCCTATGCAGTCATTGGTTACCATAACCCTCGTATATTTAACATAAGGGTCTTATAAGTTCCGGTACCGGTTATACGGTAAATATCGATCAATAAGTAAGATATCTTAAAAAAGATTAAAAAGAATTTCTTTGACTATACACTGTGTAAATATAGTAAGTCAAGACGTAAGTTATCTTAATGGTACTCAAGGAACATACTTTTCTACTAAGAATATGTCTTCATGCCCACAGGGCTAAATTCCGGTCAATACTTCCCACAACCGACCATACATGATATTAGGATTTTCATTATCTTGTTTATTGTCATGTATATGAGTTGGCCAATATAAGAATTTCAAACTTTGGCTAGCTTTATACCATTAATATAAATCAAAATGTAAAATATAAAGATAGAAATATACGTAAATCGCCTGTTAGATGGGTATGATATGAACAATTGATGAAAGTTGTATAGCAAAGTCATTTTAATTGTATGTATGAGTCCATTATGCTATTCTTCATCAAATGCTAGGATTACGTCTAGAAATATCGCTGAGTAGTATTCTTTCAACTCAAATGAACACCTATTCACTTGTCCAATAGTACCATACTTTACACGAAAACCGAATTGATGCTTTGGAATAGCTTCGTATTCGTGCAGAAAAAGAGATATTTTTGGATGCCTTATGTACACAGCTGTGTAAAACGTTATACATATATGCATTAAAACAAATATATTAGCACGTCTAAATCTGTCTCTTATACACATCTAGATGTGTATAAGAGACAGGCTTAAAGATGTGAAAAAAATAGAAGCAGTTGTAAGTATACCTACTAGATAAGTTGCAAGGAAACTAATTTACGCCATCTTTTGAGCGCACGCCCATACTTCAACTGTCACAGGATGTCACCTCGCAAATACTACTCTTTCTTGTATTTTTATATTTTAAGTGAAAAATACTTATTCGTATGTGCTTGAGTTTGACAATAAATTCAGACAATTTCAATTACTTGTAGATGTATATTTACTAGACCGGATCGATTTTTATACTCTTGCTGCAGAGTATAATAATTTTGTCACTGCACGTTTGTTTATATCACATAATCGGGATAGATATCGAATTACATACATAGAATAAATCAAATTATGATGACGATATAAGTTGAATTCTAAGTGACTATCTGCCTGTCAACCGATGATCTTCACGAAATTTCGCATCAGCTACTACCTGAAGTAACCTTCGAAGAAACTTTTCACAACAGATCACTGTACTATACAGCTAAGACAGCATCAAATCAAGAGAGGTATTCATCACTTATGCACAGCACATATTCAACCCAAAATAATTATCCAACTGGGTGATAGGCCTGGCTTTACGGTTATTGCATCTTTTGACCTTCCATGTTTATAGAAATAACCTGCAGAAAGAAAAGGTGCAAGTGCTGATAGTATTAGGGTTTCGCGTTTTCACATTTGTTTAATTAGAAAGGCAGGTTGCGTCAACACAAAGTCTCAATTCGTAAAAAGTGACTATACTCGAATTAATTCTAAAGTTTTCACTAAATCGATCACATCAAATAATACCAATAATGTGGTAATCTGTTTTGCAAATAGAAACATGACGCAACCAAACTGCTACACAGTGAACAGTGGAATCATTGAAACTGAACGCAATCAGCCAAATTAGCGGCCCGCAGCCTTACTTTGTGGCCGTTATTGAACCTATAGGTTGGCGGTGATGTTGCAGTTCCACTTTGGAATTATTTGAATATATGTGTATATTATATATATCCGTATATATTTATATACGCATGCATCAGGTAGCGACAGGCAAACACTCTGTAATCCTAATTGATAATAATTCAGTCAGCAACGTAGCCTGAGCTGGAAATCACGAAAATATCAACGAAAATTCTACAAATCGGCTGTTCATAGGAATATGTAGCTTGGAAGGGAAATGAAGAGTATATACGTATTCAAAGGCATATGTAATTTGCTCTTCTGCATTACAATTACTTGATTCAGTAGAGGAGGCTTAATTACATTATGTGAAAATATAGCAATTGCAGGCCATAAAATCGTATCAGTTGAATCATAATTGAAACTGAAAAGGTAAAAAGTGGATGAATGTAAAAATAAAGCACGAAAAGGTCTAATTGGTTTAGTAATAGCGGATAATTAAAAATGTGAAAATAAAAGATTATTCGGAAATGATTCACAGTAATGTGCAGCGCGTTCA
>NW_017535167.1:10033-11106 GCF_001853355.1 Bactrocera latifrons
TGCAAAAGGTTCCTACAGAATGWAATAGTTTTGTTCACTTAAAGGTTATTTATATCATTTAAAATTAACCAAGATAGATATTGAGTTAAGTATGTATGAATGATGAAAATGACTAGACGAATTGAAATCCGAGTGACTGTTAGTTTTAAGATATCTTGATGGAACTTGGTTCACCTGTTCCATGACTCCGTAATAAATTTGGTATTTTACATAGATGGAATCAATGCCACGAAAAAAGATAGATACTTCCGCATTAAACAAAAGAATGCATACTCAAACTTGCAAATGATACAAGCGCGTATGCTCCACACATGGGCATTGAGGACAATACTTTATTTATTTGACATCCCAACTCACACAGCGTTGTTAGCAGCTGGCGACTCTAGCTCAGTATAAATTCGACAAGCGCAAATAGATAAAATGGAGACGATTAAACCATAGGTTCAAAATCATGTTTCGTCACGCGTTATAACACGTTTAAATAGTTTGCATCGTCATTAACTTCATTTAGTGATTCCTCAATAAGACCTCCACAATTTTAAAAATGACGTGATTTTGATAATGATATGATAAAAGGCATTGCCTAGAATAGAAATACCAGGAAAAATAGTTGGATGAGTTTGAGCATTTTGAGTAGAGATGCGTTTATGTAAATAATAAGCACCTTTTTAAAGAAATATTCTATATATCCATAAAACTATAAAACCATATCTTATTACCATAAAGCAAATATTCTGCAGCGCAGTTTGGACAATTTGTTATCGTTGACATGCATGAACTCATTTTGCTCTTTGGAAGGCTTTTAATTACGCCAAAAATAAGCGTCACCACTAATTCTAATGGTAACTGTAGTCAACGCAAGGGAATTAGAATTTTTGCCTTTAGCCAACTGGGGAAGTTGCATATAACGAAAGCAAGTGTGTTCACGTGGGAAGTCGAAAATAACACACTTTATTTTAAGCAAAAGCAAAAAGTGCTTGTAGCTGTGAGACCGATCGCTTTGTCTTGTTATTGCTATAAGACTAACGCTGAAATTCCAAGCCAACTTTTGAATGTATTCACACCCAACCTTC
>NW_017535167.1:12458-13814 GCF_001853355.1 Bactrocera latifrons
CTTTCAACTATTTGCAGCCTGCTCGAAGTTGGACAAAAACTGCGAATTAAATAAAACGAATAATTTTGAGCAAACGAAATGTAAAAAAAAGTTKTTTCCAAAATGTAGGTTGAAATTTGTGATTTACAAGAGAATTTAGAAAGCGTTAAAAGTGGTTTTTCCCCCAAACATAAAAGTATAAGTGAAGCAAACTTTTAAAAGCAACCATGCAACGCTCGAAAACAAAACTATATACAAGTACATATGTGCAATCAAAACTTCGCAAACCACGAAGTCACCCACTTGCATAATCGGCGTTTGCACTATGATTAATGAATCGCACTTATGTTTCGACTGAAATTTTAGTATTTTTTACAGTTAAAGCGCTTTGTTTGTTTCATTTCATTTATCCATAAAATGTTTTAAACGATAAGTGCTTTTGGTCGGACACAAGATTGATATATTTCTATAGAGTGAATGAGCCACACGAAACATAAATTTATACAGCTAAATTAATTGCACCAGACGAATTTAAATTATATGTGGCGACCAATTCCTGCGCCGCTGCAGTTTTACTGTAGTTGGAGTTTAAGTTTTTTAAATGTTCCATATTAAAAGCTTGTGCTTTATAAAAGAACCAGGTGTCACTTGCTGCCATGAAAGGTGCGCATCAATTTGTGCATGAAACGTTTTTTCGTTTGGCTTGAGAAGCAGCCTATATAAATACTGTCATTGTTTTCTCCACTTGTGTAGTTTTTGTCTGTTACTGTTGTACATCAAATATATATTACATATTAAAACATGTGCGTATGAGCAACACAGAATTTATTTTATGTAAATATGTAAAAAATTCAAATTGCTAACTAGCATTTCACTGCACGGTGTAAACTAACTTTGTTTGTAATGCCCTGAAGGAAAAGTCGGAGACTCTGGAACATACATACTTGTAGATATATGATCGGCATGATGTGCTGAGTTCATGTATGTGTGCCTGTATATATATGAAAACTAGTGCCTCAGTTTTTAAGATATCACTCTACAATTTTGTTCACGCTATTTTCTCCCCATTAGACTGCCCATTTGTTGAAACACCAGACAACATTTATTTGTCATACAAACTGAATGACCCCAATCAAATGTTGGCGTGGAATTTTGTTGATAAGGATTATTGCCTATCTCAGAATAAATTTTTGAGATCAAACCATTATATGGCCGCCATACCACCTTTCCGAATGAAATCAGAGTGCTGTACGAAATGTTTTGTATTTGTGGAGGGTATTGTTGTTTAAGGGGTTACATACACTAAAAGTTGGTTTTTTAAGATTTTTTTTTGCAAAGACTTGATTTTTCGAAATAAACATTTTTACGCAAGTGGTT
>NW_017535167.1:15459-16805 GCF_001853355.1 Bactrocera latifrons
TTTACTAAAGTCAGTGTTCTTTGCTTATTTATATTGTTCTTATTGGTGTTAACTCTTGGCTCCTTCAGCTTCAAAAGCTTTTAAACACTTAAGTATGTTTGTTAGCACTTGTGCACTGCGTTACTGTCATTATTTTACAGGGTCCGACAATCGAATTGTAACCAATTTCAGTCCGTTCGCGCATCTGTCGCACTGGAATCATAAGCTTATAAATTTGCTGACAGTTCGGAGTATTGTTCACAAGTGTACAAAAGCGTTTTGACAAAAGTGAATGCAAAAAAAGTGATCAGCGATGGAATTCAAACGCAATAGTGTGATTGCCTTATATTTAGCTGGAAAAGCATAGCCAGCAATTGTTCGGGAGCTCAAGCATCTTAATGTTACAAAAGTTTTTGTATATCGCACCATCACTCGTTACAATGATACTTATAGCATCGCAAAACGCCATGGAGGTGGTCATCAAAAGACTGCAACGTCACGTGAGATCTTTCGGAAAGTGAAGAAGCGAAAAATGAGCTCAAGGTCAAGTCTTAAAGTTAAAAATGATCTCACACCGAAGCAGCAATAAGTAAAACTTGAAGCAGTTGTTCCGCTTGACCGAAGGCGGTCAAATTCTGAACTTTGTGTTTTCTGACGAAAAATATTTTCCAATTGAGTAATTCATAAACTCTCAAAACAATAGGGTTTACTTGACCGACCGCTCATACGAAAATCTTAGTCATCGGTTGGCCATTAGGAGGCAGCTCCCGCCACAAGTAATGGTTTGGGCCGCTGTSACCGCAGATGGGCGTTTTCCAATTGGTTTCATCGATCCTGGCGTCAAAAGCGAATTATTAAGGGAAAGTGTTCTAGAGGCTGCTTTGAACCCGTGGCCAAGCAAAAGTTTCGATCGCAAACCATGGTCGTTTCAACGAGATTCAGTYTCGTTGAACAAAGCGCGATTGAACCAAGAGTGGCTGAAAAACAACKCTCCGAACTTCACTACGACCTCACAATGGCTCTCGAATTCACCAGATGCGAATCCAATGGATTATTCTCTCTGAGCTATTTTGGAGAGCAAGGTCCGAAGTAAAAARTACACCAGTCTCGAGATGCTAAAGAAATCCATTATCCGTGAGTGGGCCAAAATACCGACAAGTCATATTCGGGCAGCTTGTGATTCGTTTTTTGACCATCTCAAGGCCATAGTTAAGACAAAAGGTGGTCATATCGAGCAAAAGTAAAGTGGTCCTGAATTCCTGATTATTTTCATACATTTAGTACTTTAAAATAAATAAAAATAATGTTTCAAACCGAATTTATGGCTTTTTTCATATATATTTCTTTTTTGGTTTTAAATTATTAAG
>NW_017535168.1:0-2216 GCF_001853355.1 Bactrocera latifrons
GGATGTTCTTAGGCTACCCAGAGGATACTTGGTCAAGGACCGGAAGTCGTGAGCTGCTTGAGTCATATGTAAAAGAATCGTTTCTGGCCACTCCCAATTGAATGACGATCAGAAAACTTTATTCACTTGCGTGAACTTCTACACATGACTCCATCCTCCTATTCCCAAAGAACGCTTCAAGAGAAAACAATGTTTCAGTTACTTCGCAATTTATATCTAATATTTATAATTGAAAAAGATCGTTAACAYTGGTGGTTTCGTCTAAACATATAGAAAAAAGTTTGCAATCATTAATTTTTTTCAATATTGCTGATTCAATGCACATTCCTAATATTCGAAATGTCTTTTCAAAGCATGATGTCTGGTTTGTCTTTTTAATGTCTAAAATCGCAAAATGCATTGCATTGCACCAAAAGCATTTTCAAGCATAAAGTATGTCTCGCAAGGCATCCTTGCATTTAAGAAACACAGCTTAACAGTCAAGCACGATGTTGATTCGTTGCTGGATAATATGATACGAGACTCTTTGATTCGAGAGAGAGCTGTCAAAACTCGCATTTTTTATAACATTTGCCAATGATGCCACTGCTGAAAAATATTAGATCGGGTATTAAATAAATTATATAAAACACTAAATTAAACACTTTGAAAATACATACATAYATATATAAATGCTAAAATGCAAATTCAATGTGTTAACTCACATAAACATTTATTTTACCAAAATATGCTCGCACAGTTCAATGAAATTTCATTTCACACTAATGTCGTCAGGTAATTGTAGCAGTTTACTTCTGTCATCCCGGCTTTTCTGAAATCAACTGTCAGAAATTCCCTGATCTCCATCGCTGTCAAATAATCAGGAACGCGTTTGAGAGAAAAAGAGATCCAATGCTAAAGTCTCGTATCATATTATAGCAGAAACAGTCAAAAACGCAGAATCGTGGGTCGTGTCAGCTGATTCGACCTATCTTATGGGCGCGCAATGTAAGTGCCTAGTGAAAAACGCTACTCCCTTCTCTCTTTGACGTCGGATGACGTGAGAATCTACAGCATTTTGGTTTTTGCCGTCTAAACGTGTCAGCTGATTGCTCTCTCACAACCCAGGGTTGCCAATATCTATATACTGTAGTAATTATCAACTTTTATAAATCAATCTGTTCAATATGTTTGAAATTCTCTTAAAATAACTCAAAATCAGAGTCGAATGCTATTATTTATAAATATATTAACTATTTTTAATAGTCTGTTTTTAGTTTTGATATTTTATATTATAAAAAATTTTAATTGAGAACATAGATATGTTTAAAACTATGTATGGGTATTGAGCAATGGCAACATTGTGCAAATCAAAACAAACAAAGMTGGCTGAATTCTGCGTTTTTGCCACGTTTTTCACTGGGCACACATTTTGCCGATGAGGAAGGAAAAGGGAGGAAGGCAGTAGCGTTTTTGACTGTTCTTGCTATTATCCATGCTATGAAATGCCGACCATTGTTTTCAACTCATCTAGTGGTATGCAACGAATARCTCAAACAATTGTATGCAGAGAAACAAGCCAAGCCAAGTGCGAGCGTTAAGTGATTGTGAGACATCTTCACACTCGTTATTACACAAGCAAGCCATGTGATTGTGAAAAGATAATATTTTTAGTGAAAGCAAGTATGAGTGAACAATGGGGGTGATTCATGAATTTGGCGGTATAATCATAAACCACGAATTCTTTGCAGATCACTGATGGGAACCTAAAAAAAAATAGCGACCCCTTAGAGTTAAACTACAGCGCGTGGCTTGAGGGAGGATTTTTGTTTGTCAATCACTAAGATTTGAGGGTGAGAGTGCATTGAAATGTGCATTTTTAACATGGTAATCTATCGATTAAGTCAGATCAATATTTCCCCATTGTCAATAAACCTAATACAAATATTATCGAATTTCTGGTTGACGTTATATCGCATTTCGGAATTTATGTGAATTATTTTAATGAAAATGAGAGGACGCGTTTCTCTAATAACAATCCATCTTTGAGTCTGAAATAATTGATGATGGTATATGGGTACCTTAATGAGAGAGCATCTTTTTTCTGTTTATAATATTTGATAATGTTAAAATTAGATGAAAGGGGGAGGATGAAATTAATGTGGCAACCCCAAATGCAACTCTGCAAAAGTAAGCTGTCAGATTGAAGAACCACCATCTTTCTTCTTGGCGCATCA
>NW_017535168.1:10191-15895 GCF_001853355.1 Bactrocera latifrons
CTCTTCAACCACCATACGAGGGACCATTTCCCGTAGTCGAACGTAGCGTCAAATTTTTCAAAGTCAGAATCCGAGGAAAGGACGTAAACATTTCCATCGACCGGTTAAAGTCAGCTTTCGTCGCCGAGGATTACCAAACCCCGTCGAAGCAGACAATCCAACGCAAAGAGTACCAAACAAAATCTGGTCGTCGAGTACGTTTTCGTTTTCCCTCATAGGGGGGAGTGATGTGGCAACCCCAAAGTAATGTGGCAACCCGAAATTAATGTGGCAACCCCAAATGCAACTCTGCAAAAGTAAGCTGTCAGATTGAAGAACCACCATCTTTCTTCTTGGCGCATCATCACGACTGCGAGCACGTCTCACCATTTTCAGTCTCCGAATTTTTGTATCATTTTCATATTTTTGTACCAGTTTTTATATTAAAATAAATTAAACATTATTGTGGACATCCCACAGGGTTATACCATTTTTTTACCTTTTGTCGAATATGTGGGACACTGTGTGCGTTATCTCACGCAAAAAACTCTCGTGTCGGTGGTCACCGAAACGGGTAAACCGATTTTAATGAAATTTCGTGTTTATTGGACAGGCTTGAGAGTCAATCGACATCTATTTTTCATATACCTATATTTTAAGGGTGGTTCAGGCAAATTAAATACTCATTTTTTATTTTTTTTAATGTTCAAATTTGGCATTTTTCATACCACCCCTGAGATTTGCAATAAGGCGCGTTACCGACTTTTTTAGGTATTCGGCTTTCACAAAAATAATAAATTAAAATATTGCATAAAACGATTTAATAATTAATAAATATTCTCATGCTCTCACAATAGACGCACCCAAAATCGTGCAACTACATTAAATATTTTAAAATACAGAAGTTAGCTGTTAGAAGGGGGAGGTAGTTAACTATGTGAAATACACAAACATTTTATGGTGTGGCTTCCTGCCGATTAAATATTCTCAAAGAAAAATATGTTCTTCTCCTTATAAATATTTATTTATTTATTTAGTAAGTATATGAACATTAATTCTTACAGACTAGTGGAGAATTAGGATGCAAATTAGAACTCTAAAAAAACTAAATTACAATTACATAAAAAGATAACTTAAATGAAAAAACAGAATTGAGGGTATTAATAAAGGATACYCTCGAGTGCGAAAAGCAAGAAGAGCTTTCGCGGAAATCGAGTTAAACTCACGCATAGCACGCTTGAGAGGAGCATATTCAGCAAAATTAGTACTTTCCTTTTTATAATAAAATGGGGGAATAGCTTTGAGACAACGCTGAGAAGTATTGAATTTAATTTTCCCTAATAAATATGGACAGTCAATACTTCCATTAACTATATTGAAAAAAAAAGAAAGGCAGAGAAGGGACCGTCGATTATAAAGTAATTTAAGATGTAAAAGCAATAAACGAGATGTATACAATGGTACGGGGTTGACAAACATTAGGGAGCGGAGAGCAAATTTAAAAAAAGCTTTGAACACGCTCGATCCTATTAATTGACGATAGGCAATATGTTCTCCAAATGAACACTGCGTACTCCAAAATGGACCGAACAAAACATGTATAAAGTAATTTTAATATGTAGGGGTCGGAAAAATTTAAAGCATTTCGATGGACAAAGCCGAGCACAGAGAATGATTTAGAAGTGATATTATATAATTGATGTGATTACTGAAAGAAAATATGTTGTCAAAGATTATCCCAAGATCTTTGATTTCAGTAACACATTTTAGGACGCAATTAGAAATAYTGTAACTTGTAGATAAGATGTTACGTCCCCTACCATAAGAGATCTGAGAGCATTTATCTAGATTCAGAAAAAGCTTSGATTTCAGGCACCAATCATAAAAAGCATCAATATCACATTGAAGTTTGAATACATCTTGTGAGTTTTTGATTATTGCAAAAATTTTTAAGTCATCTGCATATAATAGAAAGAGAAGCAACAGAAAATGTCATTGATAAACAGCACAAAGAGAAGTGGACCCAAGACGCTTCCTTGTGGCACTCCCGAAGTCGCAATGAATGAATAAGATGACACTCCATCGACACTGACAACGCCTCGTATATTTTGCAGATATGATTCAATCCACTGCAAGAAGACCGAATGAAACCCTAAAGAAGATAGTTTTTTAATTAGAATATTGTGTGAAACTTTATTTTTAACAGAACACTCAAAAATTTTCGAAGTTGTAGAAAGTTTAGAGATAGGCCTGTAATTGAAGACTACATCTTTTCTACCACCTTTAAGAATAGGGGTAATGCATGTCAATTTCCAGTCAGAACTAAAATTCCCAGAGGAGAGAGACTTATTGAAGATGAGCATGAGAGGATATACCAAGACAGTACAATTTTTTATAAGAACAGGTCGAAGCCCATCCAAGTTTAATTTGGAGAAAGACTTAATATCACAAATAGCCTTGGCAATATCATCCTGTGAAAGACGCAAGGTGCCAAAATTTATGGAAGGGAAATTATTAAATGAAAAAGTGGGACTATTACCAGGATCATCGTGGGTATAATTCGATTTGAAAAATTCCACAAACAAGTTGGAGATTTCGCCAGGGGTGCATGCTGACTTATCACCCCACCGTAATGCAGAGGGAATGGTCGAACACGCTTTTCAATATTTTACAAAGTTCCAATAGAAATTAGGGTTCGACTTAATTGTAGACTCCGTACTATTAATAAACCTTTTATAGAGAAACTTATCCAATTCATTAAACAGTTTTGTATAGTGCTGATACTGAACAAAGGAAACATGAGATTTAGTTGAAGAGAATTTTCTATAGTATTTATTCCTAAGATTTTTTAAACGTTTGAGGTCCTTACTGCACCAAGGCAACTTATATAGTTGTATATGTTTGAGCGGGATATTATAGTGACAAGATTCCTGAATTGATTTTTTAAAAATCGCGAAACTATTAGCTGTATCTAGTCCCGAAAGTAAATCATCCCATTTAATCTCAACCAGCAGATTATTGAGTCGTTCAAAATCATAATATGCAAAATTAAAACCAGGCCTATCAGTAGGTTTAACAGGAGCGAAAAGATAAGTATCCACCTCAAATGTTAGCGGAGAATGATGAATGGTGGCTGGAGTAATTGAAGAGAAYTCATCGAGAAACCTAAATCTTAAATTATCATTGAGAAACACTAAGTCTAGAAACYGACCCGAATATGAGTTGATTTGAATCAGATTGAAACTAAGCAAGCTATCGATGAGAAATAACTCCTGAGAAAGCGATAAATTGGAGGGAATAAGAGCAGGACTATAGGAACAACCAGACCAAATGATATTGGTCTGGTATTGATATTACTTAAAGTGAGAGAGAGTATTCGAAGCTGGTGCAGAGAACTTGCCGTTATCGGACAATTTCTTTTGTACAATGCAGATCTCTGATTTCAGTTCGTTAAGCTTAACGATTAACGAATTTCTATCATCACATAGTTGTATTAATGTGAGCGCCTTCGATTGTTCACTTCTCAGTGAACTTACTTCAAAAACCAGATAATTAAGCAACTCATTTACCTTATTTGGATTGTTAGGCTCCAAAAAAGGTCCAGATGCTTCGTTATTTCATTGCTATGTAGGTATTTTAAGACGTCGGGTTGCAAATTTTCATATGTTGTACATACCTCATCACACCATGTAATGAATTTTCGAGAATCCTACAAGATAACAACAATAATTAAAATTGTTATCCAATATTGCAACTAATTTTTTCAAAATTTTTTTCTTTTTTTTTCTATATGTGAATCAGTCTTCATGGATGTAGTCTTTTTCAAAATGTGGCAAAGACTGGGAACAATTATGCAATTTAAAGTATTCATAATACATATAGCCACAAAAATATGCAATTTAATTAAGCTGTAGGAAATCGCTTTTAATTACAACGATTTCGATACAATTCCTAACAGTATAGAGGCTAATCTATAATGAAATATCCTGAACCAATGGGCAATTACATACATACCCTTTCAGGGGAAAAAGAAAATAGCTCCCAATCTCTACCCTGTAAAAATTTGCAATTGCCACATGTCACAAATTTGATGTGTCTAAGGCCACAAGATTTTCGGAAAAGGTCAGAAAACATACAGGGAGTTGTTCTTAAGTGCTTCTTTCTTAATCTGTCTGAAATAGTGTTCCAGTTCGTCTTCGCAAATTCTTCTCGTCTTGATGTATTAAAATCCCTGCCGGGACAATTTGCGCCACAATCATCTTAAACTGCGAATGTTAAGAAGCCAATCTCTAATAAGCGAAAATGTGTTTATAATACCTGGACAAAACATATCACAAATGATGCCCGAAAAGGGTTCAAAATATTTTCTTAATGCTCCGAGAAATTTGCTATTAAAAATATTAAAAAGTTGGTCGTAGAACAATACAAACTCCGCGGTATTCAAAAAGGTTTGGAACTGAGAGGTATTTAGCCGTTGTATACATGGCTAGCATTGCGCTAGCAACTGTACTGCTAAAAACTTGGGCAGCTAAACGTACACCTATTTTTTGAAAGGTTCTAGGTTTTAAATGTGCGGAAGTCAATTAAAGCGCACTTCGAAAACCACGTTGTAAATCTTGTTCTTGGAAATGAACAATTTATTTCAAATGAACAGGACGACCACAAAATCGTTTATGATTTTTGAAGTATTCAATACAATTTCAGGTAATCTTTAACAGGTGAGAACAGTTATAAAATAACACGATTTCTTCGCCGTTAATCCCTAATACTCTAGTAAAATTAACAAAATTGAACCCTTGATCACAGACTAGTTGGCAGGATTGAATACCTATTCCTTGGAGTTTCTCTAKCACTTCAAAAATATACTTCCGAATCACATCTCCCTTACAATAATTATGAACGAAAAAGTATACAACTGGTTGAGACCAGGAGATATCTCCAATGCCTGGAGCCATTACTTCAACAACACTGTTGGCTATTCTGGACGTACGATTTTCGTAACCACACTCCTCCAATCCTACTACAAAATCTCTATACCTAAAATATTTTAAATGAGTATTTAATGACAACAACAAGAAAATGAAATGTATTTATCCTGATTAATCCAGAGACTTAATCCTACAAAATGACTATCCAGGTTTTSAGGTCAACCTGTAGAAGGGCAATGAAAAAAAGATCTCAAATTCATCCCCTGACATCGTACCCTAAAAGGAATAAATCCTTCCCTTGCTTCTTTTGTTTCCCTAAACGAAATGTTGTATTCCCCCTGCTGAGCAACAAAATTCTCATTCCCTAATTGAATAACCCTCGTGTCCGTCTGCTCGACTAAGCGACCTATTTCAGAACAAACTAAATTATTTTTGAAGGATTAACTAGTGTCGGTACGTACAAATTGCTATCGGGGAGTGCTCGTTTACTTAAAAGTAATTTGTTCCGTATCCAGTATGCCACTGGCTAGCGAGTATCTCCCTTTTTGGGTTATCTGTGACCCCCAATTTTAAAACAATAAAATTTTGGTTATTTTTTTACTTGCAAAATTATGGGAAATGAAAAATAAAAAAAGTTCAAAAAAAACTAAAACGCATACAAAACATTAAATTAATGCATGAAGTGGACTATCCTTTTGAGACAACATTTGAAACGTCGCCGAAATTGTTAATAAACTATTTGTAAATTTATTTTCAACAAAAAATTGAACTTTTATGGTTTCAAAACTATCATATCA
>NW_017535168.1:16096-19004 GCF_001853355.1 Bactrocera latifrons
GTAGTGGTATTGTTTTTAACAAAAAAATATTTTTATATAATTAAAAGGATGATTTTAATTGTTGTTAATGTACACTTTAATGTATGCACAAGAAATAAAATGCATTAAATCTTTGGTGAATGTATGTATGCACATACGAGTATACAATAAAAATAACGAACACATATTCTCAAATTTATTCATACCTCGATAATTCGCGTCCCGATGGGAATTCGTAAAACGTTTCAGCTACCATACATCTACATACCAACGATTTCGGCATTCCTCTGTAGACACAAACTTATTAAAATCTTCGATACATTTAAAATAAATTTATACATTTTACCTTATGAATATGTGTTTATTAGTTATGATTTTGTATATTAATTTTTCACAACAGTATTATTATATTTAAATTCAATTTATATTATACATGTATGTTTTCATGTAACTGCYAACGATTTGTCAATTTGTATATGTAAATATGTCAAACGAAAACTCAACACCCTGGATTGTATCCTTTTGCATGCAAAAATTTAGGAATATTCGAAGCGTGTTTAACACTTGCACAAAAGGAAACAACTGATATAACATTAAACAACAAGTTATATCCTAATAAAATTGAACAAATATGCAAAGTAATTCAAAATAATCACTTTAACAGCGTAAATACTTTCATTATATAATATCTAATAAAGTTTTGMTCATCAGCTTAAATGCTAACAAAACATCCTGATTACCATGAAACTAGTAGAGAAAGATTTCCACAACACTCTAAACATTTTCTGGAGTTTAGCGTATACATATGTATATGTAAACAAAGTTTAGTTGATTATTGTGTCTACTGAGATAATCACCAAGGTTCGATGACTAATAATGACACTATTAGGGAGTTCACGAGTCGTGTTATTTGTCATAGTTGCGTTATGACAATTTATAGCGTGGTTCTGTAAGCAGTCTCTAGTTACAACTTGAGACATTTTGAGGTAGATTATCAATTTACGACCAATTACTATTCACTAAGCAGTCTAGCGTTAGTCTCAAAATAGTGTCTCAAATGCTAACTACGCTGTGGAACATTTTTGGGATTATTGTCTGGGGGGTGAGAAATTCCAAGTCAGGGTGATGGTACTAGATCAGTATAGTAAAACCCTCAAAGGGTTTGGCGTTCGTATGTGTCAGTTTTTTTATGACCTTTTAAATTTTTTCCTTATCTTGATGTTTTTTCGCTTAGTTATAACATTTTGGCTATTAAACTGGCTGTTAAACTGTCTTTTCATGTCTGACGAGGCCCATTTCGATTTACACGGCAACATAAACAAACAAAATTGTCGAATATGGAGTGCTTCCAACCCACAGATACTCCATGAGACGGAATTGCATCCACTTCGTGTCACAGTGTGGTGTGCAGTTTCATCACTCTGCATTGTCGGGCCCTACTTCTTCGAAGAAAACGGTCACACCGTTATGGTTACTGGAGACCGTTACTTGAGCATGTTGAGAGAGTTTTTTTATCCAGAATTACGCCGAATGAGAATTTCTTTCAACTATGTGAGGTTTCAGCAAGATGGTGTAGCTCCTCACATAGCCCAACCTGTTATGACAGAATTGCAAAGAAAATTTCCCAATAAGCTGATATCCAGAAACTCCACATTCCGTTGGCCACCCAGGTCTGCACCTGACTTTTTCTTATGGGGTTATTGCAAACAGGAAGTCTACAAAACAAAACTAACAAGTTTAAATGAACTAAGACAATCCATTCGAGAAACAATTGCGGATATTCCTGTCTCAACTCTCCAAGAAGTAATGAAAGACTTTTTGGTAAGATGCCGCACATGCATCAACGAGCCGGGCGGGCATTTAAATTCCATTATTTTTAAAACTAATTAAGCTATATTTAATAAAATTTAATGAGCTTTAACATGAATAAAAGAAAAATGAATTCCATATACTGAAAAAAAAATATATATATTTGACTTTCTTAATGTAGCAAAATTCATCAGCCACCCTGTACATATGTATGTGGCTCGCATTTGCTTTTGTAAACATACAGACAAATGTGCCAAATGTGTATACATATGTATACCATGGAAATTCTATTACCACAAATATGGAAATGATACCGAAATTATGCGAATATGCATATTTCATGAAGGTCATCAATTTTCTTTGAAGAAATGAAGTTCATTTGTTCCGTCTTCACTTTGTAATAGTCGAAATAAATATAATTTATTTGAAATATTAATTAATTTAAAAATTAAAAAATAAAACTAAAATTATTTTTATAAAATTTTTCCCGATTTTGTAAAAAAAAGTTAAAATTTTTACCATTTTTCGGAAAAAAATGGTTTATATGATACAAGATCCCGCATATGTATGTGACTCAGAGAATGCTTTTTTACATTCTCTGTGTGACTTTGTACATTTTTCTTCAAAGAATTTCTTTATTGATTCTCACATGACTTCAGTCGTTTTACATATTTTAGTCTTTGAACGTGCTCATTTTTGTTAAATAGCAGCGAGAATGGTGAATTCCGTAACGCAATGTTATAAGTTCTGCTAGTCCTCCAATCGAACATCAAACCGATTTCAATTTGCACCTTCTCTATGTTTATACATTCTCTGCTTTAACTATCACTTGTCATATCCTGTACTCTCCGCCGCGATACGCATATTTTTTGATATTTCGGAAGATGTTCTTTGGCTTCCTAAATGCATTCTTTAATGAAATCTTCATCGGAAAATGGGTGGTTACCTAACACCATTTTAAGTGCAATTGCATAGCTAATATAGATTGCAGCATTACTATCAATTTCRTCTATCTTGGAACCAGCGTAAACACCACCAACAATGTCAGTCTAGAAATCCAACGCAGGATAACTCTTGCCAACAGGTGCTACTTCGGACTGAGTAGGCAATTGAGAAGCAA
>NW_017535169.1:0-4268 GCF_001853355.1 Bactrocera latifrons
GGAATTCGAATTGAAGAACTAGACTGTTCAAAGTTGACAGGTAAAACCCCATGTAACAGTGAAGCTTTAGAAGAAATGATTCGATTAAGAAATAATAATTCGTAAAGTCGTCAATAGAACTTGGTCGCAAATAATATAATATAACAATTAGTCAGTGAAAGGTTGCGAGTAGATATTAAATGCTGTCTAATTATCGATTTACTTAACCAATACTACATGTCATACATAGTTCATATTTTAACAAATTTATGGTTTCTCACATCAAACTAAAAAATTAAAAATAAATATGGTTTAAAAAAACTAAAAAACACGATTGTAAAGCATATCAAACTAAAAAGTGAAAAATAATTCTTTGTATAAACTAACAATAATAATGAAGGAAAAATTCTTGGATTATTGTGAGAAAAGCGTGGAGTGCTTCGTGACATATTTTTCATATATCGAGCATTCCAAGAAGCCGGAAGCCGGAACTGAAAACAAAAAATGTTTATAAAGCTGACCTACATTGGAAAAAAATTTAGGAAAATCGCAAATAAATGATTTTTAACACAATATAAATTCAACTTTCTTTTCATTTAAGAATACATAATTTCACGCAGGACAGCGCCTGCGGGGACAGCTAGTATAAAATAAAGTCATGCTAGTTACATCATTTATAACTAAATAGCGTCTGATCCGATTTGAAAAGTTGTGAGGAGATAGCTAAGAAACGTGGACATAAGATACTTTTAATATCTTTATTTTAAATTCAATACACTTCAGAAATGGAAAAATTATGTTTCAAATCATAAGCATTTGTTAAATAATCATGTTTATAGGAATCATTTGAACATTTAATTTCTTAAAAAAAAGTTAACAACAATGACAAAAACAATTAAAGAAAACTTCAAATCTAAATTTTATGATAAAAACAAAAAAAAAATTATAAAAACAAGAGAAAAACCTCACATCTATTTATATATAAAAGAAAGTTGTGTTAGTTACACCATATATAACTCAAGAACAGCTGAACCGAGTTGGCTGAAAATTGGTGGGAAGGTAATTAAGAAGCAGGGTAAGGACATAGGAAGCCTTTATCTCTTTATGTAAAAATTTAATACTTGGGAGTTACAAAAATTATATTTCCATAAATAAACTGGTAAGGACATAATATTTCTTTCGGCTGCAATTGATAAAAAGAAACAAATATATTAAAACACTTTATTCAAAGAAAACGTTTGCAAAGGCGAAAGGTAGGAAGAGTTTTAATATCTGTAAAAGAATTGGATTAAATGTACTGTAATTGATAATTTCTATTTCTTATCCGTGGTTTCTTCTCGGCTGCTTGTAAGAAAGTAAAACCAGAAGAGTCATTACATATATATTATTATTTAGTGTGCTTAAAAAGAATTGCCTTACGATTAAATAAATATTTGAAACAGAAGGCTAAGTACATTTTTCAGCAACATCCCGTCCCTCGTGAACCGGAGGAGTATCTGCGAGTTGAGGGTCACCAGAAACATCAAGAACTGCTAAGTTTGAGGCCGGCCTCCTTAGGTTGCCCGTTTATGTCTTAATAAGCGCTGACCTAACTTGTCCATCTAGTCCGGGAAATGTTTCCAGTACGACTTCACGTCTCCAATCCCGCAAATTTTCATTAGTATCGCAGATAATAACAACATCTCCAACACGAATGGGATTAACTCTTTTGTACTACTTAGTACGAAGCGTAAGTGTTGGTAGGTACTCTAATACCCATCTGCGCCAAAACGTCTGCTTCAGCTATTGTAAAAGTTGCCATTGGTTTTGCAAACATACTCGTAATTTATCTGATTCAGCAGGAGTTTGTATGTAGTTTGGCATCCCAACAGAAAGTGATTAGGAATTAAAGGTTCATCGTCACAATTGCGGAGACATAAAATTACAGAATCAGTTGACAAATCTTTGGCAACCTCTAAGTGTATCGCTCGGATCGCTAAACAGGTGAACAGGGCCACCCACTGCTTTTCTCGCCGTCGTCCGTTACTGGGCCAAAATAGTCAAGACCGGTGTACGAGAAAGCTCTATCGTATGGTGATAAAAGATCAACTGGTAATTGAACCATGAGAGGAGGCCTTGGAGTAACTATTGCATTTTTGCAGAACTGACATTCACTTCTCACAGATTTAAGAAGGCTCGGAACGTTTGGTATCCAATATTTAGCTCGGATTACACACATAAAGCTTCCTGATTATAAAATGTGTCATGAAAATGGCGAACTATTAGTCTTGACAATGGATGATTCTTTGGTAAAATTACTGGACTTCTCGTGCAAACAGGTAGATACAGAACGTTATCAATTTGACCTCCAAGACATAGGAGTCCTCTATCGTTAATAAAGGGTGTTACTGCAAATAATGGACTCTGTTTTGGGAGCTGCTTACTATTCTTGAACCAGTCGAACTACTAATTCTTCTGTTTCTTTGAGGAACTTAGCTGTTACAATTAACGGTTTGCACTGAATTTCAGTGTTTCTATTTATCAAATCATGAAATTTTAAAACGGCGAATCGAACCCAACTTATAACTTTAAGAAATTTGCAAAAATTGGAATATTTCGTGAATAGTATGACAGTTTTAGGAGTGTATATATTATAAAGTTGTTTTGCCTTCTTCTCGATGCTAATTTCATTTGTAGAAAGATCTGGGAGTACAGACCAATTTTCTTCACTCTGCTTTGAAAACTGTGGTTCATTTATCCAATTTGAATCTTCGACCAGTCCCGTATATAACTGAGGTCGAATAGCATTGTCAGCTGAATTTAACTATCCAGAGACCCATTTCCATTGCGATCCTTCAGACTCGTGAAGAATCTCAGAAATCCGATTGCTTACGAATTATGTATATTGACGGGCTTCGGAATGAATTCACTGAATAACAGTGTTAGAATCTGACCAAAAATTTATTGACGCAATGTTATTGTGTGACTTTCAACAATTACTTTACGTAGATGATATCAATATCATCGACATACGCCAGCAACTGTACACTCTTATAGGAGATGGTACCTTCTCTATTTAGTYCTGCAGCTCGAACTATTTTCTCCAGAAGCAGGTTGCAAAAGTAGCACGATAAGGAATCGCTTTATATGAAAAATCGTCTCGGCTCGGAGAGGTCCTTCCCGATTCTGAAAGAGCTTTTGGTGCTGCTCAACGTCAGCTTACACAGCCGTATAAGTTTTGCAGGVATACCAAATTCAGACATCGCGGCATAAAGGCAACTCCTTTTCGTGCTGTAGAAAGCAGCAGAAATCGGCGAAGAGGTGGTGAGTGTCGATTCTCCTTTCACGGATCTTTTCCAAGATTGGGCGCATGGTGAATATCTGGTCGGTTGTTGATTTTCCAGGTCTGAAGCCACACTGATAAGGTCCAGTCAGGTTGTTGACGGTACTCTCGATAGAACCATTGAGGAAGCTTATCCCACGTAAATTGACACGGTGAGTAGCTCGTAGTAGATCACCTTTGGGGGTTCTACAAGAGTATGCTCTTGTCTTGAAACCTTCTGTAAGCCGCCGAATTTTCTCGTAGAATTTTCGAGCATTACCCCTATCGGCAAGCTTATCAAGCTCTTCATACTCACGCATTTCGGCCTTTTTCTTTTAAGGTATGCAAATACGTCTCGCTTCCCTCTTCAACTCTCGGTATCTACCTAATCCTGCACATGCTGTGGTCGATCTTAACGTTGCGAGGTAGGCAGTCTGCTTTCTCTCCGCTGCGACACGGCACTCCTCGTCGTACCAGCTATTATTTTGCACTTTCCGAAAACCAATGGTTTCGGTTGCAGCTGTACGTAAGGAATTTGAAATGCCGTCTCACAGTTCCCTTATACCGAGTTGTTGACGACTGCTCTCAGAAAGCAGGAGTGCAAGCCGAGTAGAAAATCGTTACGCTGTCTGTTGTGATTGCAGCTTCTCGACGTCGAACCTTCCTTGTGTTTGATGGCGTGCATTTTTTGCTGCACAGAGGCGCGTGCGAATCTTGGCTGCAACAAGATAGTGGTCCGAGTCGATGATAGGACCTCGGAGCGCACGCACATTCAACACACTGGAGACGTGTCTTCCGTCTATCACAACATGTTCGATCTGGCTGGTGATTTTTCGATCCGGAGACAGCCAGGTAGCTTGATGTATCTTCTTATGCTGGAATCTAGTACTGCAGATAACCATATTTCGGGCCCCGGCGAAGTCGATCAGCCTCAACCCATTTGGGGATGTTTCCTCGTGTAGGCTGAATTTACCGACCGTAGTGCCAA
>NW_017535169.1:4598-8791 GCF_001853355.1 Bactrocera latifrons
TGGCTAGACGTTCATTCACCGGGGTGAATGATAGTACTCGGCGACGGAGTCTCTCTCCCACCACGAATCCCACACCAAACTTGCGCTCCTTTATATGGCCACTGTAGTAAATTCCACAAGGACTTACTCGTATCTGTCCTTGTCCCGTCTATCGCATTTCTTGGACGCTGGTGATGTCAGGCTTTATTTTTACGAGGACATCAACCAGCTGGGCAGCGACACCTTCTCAATTAAGGTGCCGGATATTCCAGGTGCATGAACTCAAATCGTAGTCCTTATTTCGTTTGCCATGGTCGTTATCAAAAGGGGATTATCTCATCCGAGGCTGTTGTTAATTTTTCATTGGGGGTATTTTTTTACGTGGCGGGTCCCAAATCCACAAGAGTTTCAAAATTGGTTTTTATTAAAAAGGAGAGGAGTTCAGATATCTAACACAACTTTGAAGTTTAGAAGTTTAATATATGTAAATGTTAAAAAACTGGATATTCGCACAAAGTTGTAAACGTTGTAGCTCGGGTTGAATCTCACGGCTTTCGGTAGTGGATCGCAAAGAGAAGTGGCCGCGAACTTGTTTCTCCGCCCCTTTTGTTCCCGTTTTGTGGTGGTGAAAAATGCAGTGGTAGTGTAGTTATGTGTGATGTGGATTGTAGGTGGTGTAGAGATGAGTGGRGATGAGCTTCATTCAGCGTGCTAGTGACGTGTGTTTTAATGCGGTGAGTGTAGAGTGTTCTGAATGCGGGATTATTGCTATGGTTAGGTGTTCGATGTTGATTATATGTCGTATGGGACAAGAGACTGAAGCTCATTTAGCCATCATGGCCCCCCTAGGCGAATATTTCAGCCTAGAATACGTTGCAATTGCTGGAGCGTGGCTACAGCGGTGCTTAGGCCGGAGGTGCGACGCGGACTGGGCGTTTATTGCTGGCGTCGGGTCGACGTCCCATTCTGTTGCCGCCGGATACGGGATGATGATGTGGTTGGCTGTCGACGGGTTCGTGCGTCCCGGCTTATTGGCGATCGTCGTACTGCGCGCTACCAGAATGTTGACCAATGTCGTGTCTGGTGGTTCGGTGCAGCATGGTGTGATGAGGCCACATATATATCTGGCACACTTTTCCCGAAGTACACTCCTGGGTAGTGTGGGCCAGACGATTGAGGCAGTTGCCGTGTGCCGGGACGACGCACAGCCTTTGCTGTGGTGGCAGTCCTTTAAAAATGGCGCAATGCATCCACCGGTGTGGTCGACGACATATTGGGCAACTAATGAGCTGCGGCTCTGCTTCTGATATGGGCGTTGACGGCAGTGTTTGCGTTCCACTACGAGGACCTGTTGATGTGGTGGTTCGGGGAGCTACGACTAGGCCAGCCGCAACTGGTGCTGCCACTTGGCGTGGCACATGGATAGTCGAGCGAATGGTTGGCGTCGGAGCGCGTGGCATGTCTGCATCCATGTTTATCTGTATGGAAAAGTGATATTTTAATTGTAAATTTATTGCCTAGAGTGGATATGGGTATGAGTATTGAGTCATATGTGTAACAAGCATTTCTGGCCACTCCCAAGGGAATGGTGCTCAGAGACTTTCCTCACTTGCATGAACTTCTACACATGACTCCATCCTCCAACGGCCTAAATACAAAAATTATATTTCAAATAATAAACTTTTGTTCAAAATTCAGTTTGTAGGACTCCTTTGAATATTTCGATATGCCACCAAAAAAAGAAAGAAAGAAAAAAACCTCACATCTATATATCTCAAAGAAAGTTGTAGTTATAACATTTATAACTCAAGAACGGCAGAACCGATTTATCTGAAGATTGGTGAGTTTTCGGCAAAAGTTTTATTTAAAATAATCACTTTATGCTTTAATACAGTTTTTTCGCACGGTCCAAAAGCATGTCGAACGAGTGTTTTATCTCGTTGGCCGGTATGGCCGCCAGCATGCCGGTGAAAGCCTTTTGAATGGCTTCCACATCTGCATAACGCTTTCCTTTCATTGGCAATGAAATTTTGCGAAAAGTAAGAGGTCGCGGGATCGCGAATACGAGAAATGGTTACAATGCGTTTACTCATATAATCGGTCCCAAGATGTCCTTCGAATGTTGAATTCTGAGCAATTCGTCGCCAGTCAATTTGCACGCACCTTTCGTAAGGTCAAATGTTGGGTCAAAATCCGATAAACTGATGTTTTGGAGATATTCAATTCCATTTCCATGAATTTCACTGATGATTACGGGTTATTTTCATAGTCTCCTGTGTCCTTTGAAAGCGCTGAAACCACTCGTACACTCTGCTACGGGATAAGCAATCATCGCCATAAACTTGTTTCCTTAATTAAAACGTTTCGGTAAAAGTTTTTCCAATTTTAAGACAAAATTTAAAGTTGGCTCTAATTTTCACACGGATAACTCAAACATACTGACATTTAAAACGCAGTAACTTCACTTCCAATCGCTGTTTGGCATGAAGTTCTCACTGGATAATCGACAAAAATAGCAGATTATAATGCGCCAATCGACAGATAGATGGCGCCCCCAAGAGGGGCTAGATTCAAAAAGTCGTGTTTACTTTGGAACGCGCTATAAAAGTATGTCACTATCATTGAGATTGATAGCGAAGCTGGAAGCGATTCGGGCGTACGGGCAACAGTAGAGTGTGGTTCTCAATTTCTTTTAATACACGTGAAATCCGGGCTGTGGAAATTCGAAACCAGATTGGCAACACGCGGTATATCAATTTACTCAAAATTTCTGCAAAAATATTCAAAAACAGAAATAATTTACCATATAGCATTTGGAAATTTTAAGCAACAAAAAATAAAAAAAAAAATAATACCGAAATAAAAACACTAAATTAATTTTCGCGCAAAATTCTCCTCCGAACATCTAAAGTGGGTATCAGCTGTTTCTGTCGCACGGCAAGGTGCCCAGGGACATTATATTATCTGCACGTGCAGTCGGTAAAGCAGTTAACAAGGCAGTTTCTTTTACTTAACGTACCCACAATTCAATAAGATCGTAATGGACATACAAACTGCGCCTCCCAGTGGGGGTAGACAATGTAACCATATAGGTATGTTACTCGAACGCATTAAACAAATAAAAACATTGAACAGTGAATTGTAAAACGAAAATGGGAAGAAATCGCTAACCAAATATGCAAATAAAACGACTTCTTCTCCATCAAAATCGACCTTTGCAGTCGAAACAGACGAAGAAGAGCTTGCAAAAGAAACAAAATGGGTTGTTCAGAGCGCTCCGCACGCCACCTGATTGTTAAGTGACATCACCTACTACTTTTTGCAAATTTTGGCACTTGCAATCCTGTAATCCATTAGATGTAACAATTGCTTAAATAAATTACATTCGCTTTTATAACGTGAACAAACCAACACTCATTCGGTTTTTTTTTTTTGGTTTTTTTTTTTTTTTTTTGGTTCTATTTCGTATTTCATCGTTCCTACATTTGTTGGTTACCCCGACGTGATGCCGCGTGCAGTTACATTGGATGCTTTGTTGCTCCTTTCGCAGTACCGTGCACAGATCACCAGATCCTACAGTTAACTCATCGCGGTTAACAGTTTTGTTGTTCGTGGTTTTATCCTATTTTGCCGTACAGAAATAAACAGTGTACAAATCACGAACTTCAACTGTTAATTTAGTTAAACAGTTTCATTACTCCGTATTAATATAAACAGTTTGCCGTGCAAACAGTTACCTCGTAGCCATTCTATGTAAGTTAAATTCAATACCACTTGGTATGGAAGAACTTAATTTCATGGATTGTTCAGAGCTATCAGTCAGATCAGAACAGCTCGATCGTTCTCAATTCGAACTAACGCTGTCACAGTTGGAGGAAGAGGACCCTGATGCCAGAGAAACTAAAAACATAGAGAAGGTGATTGAATCCTGTATGCTGCTCGATTTGGCGGCTAACAGATCTGATAGAATTGTTGTAAGGAATTCACCATTCTCGCTGCTATTTGGTAGAAATGAGCACGTTCTCTGGCAGAAATATATGTAAAACGACTGAATTCATGTGAGAATGAATAAAGAGAAATGCTTTGAAGAAAAATATACAAAGTAAAGAAGCATTCTCTGCGTCACATATGCATGATTACTTTGTATCATATGAACCAACTTTTTCCGAAAAATGGTAAAAATGTTATTTTTTTTTACAAAATAGTGAAAAGTT
>NW_017535169.1:9813-14393 GCF_001853355.1 Bactrocera latifrons
AAACACGATTTTCAGAATTTGTCTACCTACAACCACAAATTCTCACAVAACCTAATCAATAAAGATTAAGTCGTTTTCACCAGCTTTTTTCAAAGCTTGGCTCACGTGTACATACTACTTACTAAATTAACAAATACTAAAACTAACTAACAATAACTAATACTAAACCTACTACTACAAATTATTTACAACTTAATTCTACTCTGAAAGAAATAAAAAGAACATTTTTAGTTTTCGAAGAATCTGAAATGAGAGAAATAAGAAGAGAGAAATGTATTCAAGTTATATGACTAAATCACTAACTAATGTGGCTTTTATTTCATATATGTAGTTCTTTTACCTTTTGTAACACGGAAGTTGCTACAAAAATTAAATAAGGCCTAAAATCTACTTATGTAACCAATTTTTTTTAGTTTTTCTCTTTTATTATAATAGTATCTCGCCCTAACTTCATTTATAAAAAGCTCTTCTTGTTGGTGTGCCAGCCATTTCGCATTTTTAAACAGTAAAACTGTGATGAGGAAGTCTAAAAACTCATGCCTATGTTCGAGGCAATCTCCAGCCTCGCTATACCACTCTGGGTATTTCTCTTTGGTAACTGCAGTAATCTTGGCTAAAATCATCGATTATATACCCAATCTACATGAATATTTTAAAAAGAGCTCACTTGAAGGCGGCTTATTTCGAAGACTCTATCATCGGGATTAACCAGCCTTAGGTCATCTGCGCTTTTATAATTTTTAGGTTTTATAAGGGCTCCCGATGAGGCTTACAAAGAGTTATCACTCTTTCTCATTAACTACGCATATTTTTCGCATTTTTAGTCTGCAGAAAACCTTCTGGTGTATGGAATATCCAGTGTGGTAGCGACGAACCTGTATTTCAGCTGCTTTTTCAGTCTCAACAAAGTGTTCTTATGGAATACATATTTGTTCCACGGAAAGTTGCTCAGAAGGTTTTAAATTTTCTTTCAGGTTTTCAGGTCTTCCTGGCCAATATTCCAGTCAAGGTGTATATCGTGGTCTTCTTCGCAATTGCTGCCAGTTTTGAGAAGAAGTTGCATCGCAATATGTGCATGGACGATAGCCTTGCAACAATATAGTGCATCTCATGTGCGGATGGATGATTATTACTTCCTAAATTCGCTCGTATTTTATAGAAAAAAGTTTTCCAAGTCATCTTGGTTCATCCTCCCTAAGAGTATAAAGGATATATTCGAATATTCATTGAATATATCGCCGCTCAATTCGATCATTGCATTTATGGCTAATACAAACGAATCGAGGCACAATATTTAGCTTACAGGCTTTTTTATGTTTTTTAGGTACAGGATGTGATCTTTCAATCTACTGATTTTATCAATACAATCTCTTTGTATTTGGCCGTCTTCGCAGATTTAGATTGTAAAGCGTCTTACAATCCAATTCGTCGAACAAATCATTCATCCGTTTACCAACAGTTGGGTTGCTTTGGCGCATTTTTTTAAATGCTCATCGGAGCCCAACAAATTTTCTTTTATGGCCATCTCAATTGCCGCGGCGACCGAATTGCTAAATACCTGTGAAGCTCTTGACACTGACACTTTTTCCAGGTTTGCGGGGTACACGGGGTGTGAATAGGTTAATTTTGGGCACRTTTTAAAATTAACATTTGCCTGGTCTATGGCATATATTTTTCGGACAACTTTAAAAGTTGTCAGCCCATCTTGCGGTTCAACGTCATACATTAATAACATTTGCGCATGCATTTTATCAAATGGCAATAGTCAAACATCATATATATTTTTCTTTCATTATGAAASAAATATGGCTTTTCTGTCGTAGCGCCTAAGGGATTCCTCAATTTGGCATTTTGTGCACCTTGGTCGTAAACTATTGACTTGAGTTTAAGCCCGATTTCTTCCGAGGCATTTATATTGCTCTTGGGCAAATTCAGCAAATCCGCACTTTTAACACTATTTTTTGCCACATATTTCCATTCTGCGCGTAACAGGAATGGTGAAGTGACAAAAAACAAAATCAAGTTCCGTAAAAAAGTGCAATGACACCATGTGTAGAAATTAACAAAAACATAAAAGAAAACTAAGAGCCTAATCAGAAAAGCAGCAAATATAAGTATACTAAAAATACAAAAATTTTTGCAAAAACATAAATATATATTGCAAGAAAACAAAACCACTGTGAGCGAAATCAAAACAAAATATAATAAACAATTTCAACAAACAAGAAACAATAAAAAACACAAACAGATAATCAGCCGCAAAAGCTTATAACAAAACATAAATAAAAACAAAGTTAAACAAAGATACGGGGGCGAAAAACTAAGCACTTTAATAGACAACGAAAACAAATATTTGGGCGCGAACAAAAAACTAGAAGCCATTTTCATAGCCAACAGACTTCACTAGTGGAAAAAGGATTACAACAAAACGCCCTGGCTTGTAAATATCTACAGCGCATAAAGCGCCACTTGAAGAAAAACGAAGTGAGCGTATTTATTTCATTTCATTAAATTTATTTTAATGTTTAATGTAATAAGTTTAGGGAAAAAATACCTCATACTTTTTGTGAGGAAAAGTCGGAAAATTTGATAATTACAAAAAGTAACTTTTTCCAATTTTTGTATGTTTTTCATTTTAATTGTTTTGATTTGTAATCGTTTTGAATCGTTCAATTTCGGTCGCTTGCTTTTTTATTCCGGCTATTCAAAGGAAAATTATTCAGTGGAAACTTTACATGTATTTCACACAAAGTGATCAATTGGGAAGACGTCGCCCTAATATCGGTCGGCGCTCTTTTTGTCACCAACGTATTGCAGGGCAAGGCAAGAAGTAGTCCCAGGATGCGTTTACATACATGCGGAATTATGGATCGCGGTTAATCAGAAAGCGAACGTGCCGATGTCACAGCGCGACTTTTGAAACAACAGTTACGTTGTCTGATGAACTTTATCTTGATGCAACGTATATGTGGTGCTATTAGATGATAGATGTATTCTACTCTACTCTGAGTGGCAAAAGAGAGGTTTGCCGCGCGCACACATTCTTCATTGGATGGTGGTTACACCTGATCGAATTGATGAAATCATTTCTGCGGAAAATCTTAATGCAGAAAAAGATTCAGTATTATACGAAGGGATGAAAAACAACATGGTTCATGGACTTTGCGGGCACCACAATCCCACTTCGGTTTGCATGTGTAACAATTAATGCACCAAACACTATCCACGTGCTTTTCTTTCGTAAGCACAAACTAGAAATCATGGATATCCACTCTATCGGCGTCGCTCACCACACGACAATGGCCATTACTGTCATATCAATGTTGAGTATTGCAGTTTGGTGTAATCGATAAAATACGTTTGTAATTACGAAACCAAAGGAAGCAACATGGCGGTTATTGGTCTTGATCGGCAAAAGAGTATATTTCGACCCAGAGAACACAGTATAGCCAGTGGAAACACCGCCAGAAACAAAATTATCATTTACGAGTTTTATCCCAACTTTCGTCAGTGATCCGCTTGCGAGAACATTGCTCTATTCGGTAATACCTTGATACCAGTAGATAAACATCCAGGTGTATTGAAAACTAATGCATTAGGACGAAGTTACAGAATTCACCCGAAAAACAACGATTGTTTCTACCTTCGGTTGCTATTGATTAATGTACGCGGCTCTACTTTATTTGAGTCACTGCGTACTGTTGAATGGTACGGTGTGCGAAAGTTTTGGAGAAGTACACCAGAAATTACAATTGCCGGAACATGTTACTCACTGGAATGAAAATGAAGTTCGCACACTTTCGCGATAAACATTTCGACATATCAGCCTTCAAATCCGCGTCAATTATGGGATACGAACAAAAATTACATTGTCGAAGGCATTGTACATCGTCTCGCTAAAAATTGGAAACAGGTAAATTCCAGCTGATACTTTGGTGATTTGATAACAATTTTATTTTCCGTTTATCAATTCACGAAAGATGAACACATCACAAATGTTCGATTATTGCCAAATTAGCGGAACTACGATTCCTTAAGCGCACGGCAATGGTCAGCTGCCAACTATTCCGATATTGTTGAGTTAAACTAGATGAATCAAGGTCAAATTCCGGGAGAAATGCGCTCATACAAATCGACCGATCATTTTGACAATGAAGACGTTGCTGTGAATTATCCACTGGAATTTCTAGATACTTTCTACACGCTTGGTATGTCACCGCATCATTGGTGTCTCTGCCGTTATTATGTTCCGCAAACTGCGCTATCGAATACAAGGGGGCAGAATGCTTGATTCTAAGAAACCCCCTGAGTTCTAACGATTTGCCATTTCAGTCAAACGTATTCCGTTTCCCGTGAAAATTGCATTTGAGATGACAATCAACAGGACACAAAGATAGTCGCTAGAAGTATGTGGCATAAATTTGGAAATGCTATCTTTTCCACAAGGCCAGATATACGTGGCGTGCTCACGAGTTGGAAAAGCTTTTCTGTTCACCGGAATAAAAACCAAAAAATTTTGTTTAACAGGCTGCGTTACATTTAAAAAAAAAAAATGAAATAATGAATTTAACTTTCTTTTC
>NW_017535170.1:0-2729 GCF_001853355.1 Bactrocera latifrons
CAATTTTGAAAAATGTCGTTTCGAGAAAAACGCGTTTAAAGTTTCACATATTATATACCGTAKACTTGCACCTCCGAGCGGTCGCTATTTAAAACGCTACCATCCAAAACTTATTCAAGATACGATATTGCCGATTTCACAGGGTATTTATGGAAATATAAGCTATAGAAAAATCAAATAAGCAAAAAAATTTTTTTTTTAAGTTTCACTTTTTTGCGAACTTGAGCGGCTTGATGTTTGCGTTTTATACATCGTCTAAACATGTGAACTTCGAAGTTCCTAAATACTTGAGTTGAGTTGTAGATAGTGCTAGACAAAGGCATAGAAGGTGTTCCAGTGTCTCTCTCATGTTAACTTCCTCATTCCACCTTGATCCGCCTGTCAGCTCTTATTCCGTTGTATATGCTCGTATATTCCGTTGTATATGGTTCTCAGTGTATTCCCTTTTTCCAGTACTTGGTCGGTAGGCAAACGGATGCCACTTTTCGGGACCCCGTTTTGTTTCCCGGAACTCCTCTGTAGCGTCGAACCCAGAACATGTGCAGTCGCTTTTCAGCAGAAGTTATATTTACTGCCTACCTGCTTCTAAAAACACTATCTGACGTAATACGATGTGATATTAATACTTTAATTGCTGCCTGGCTATCAACGTTTATATTACCGACCCGTCAGCTCTAAGTACAACTTGCTCGTATTATTGAACACATTTTAACGTGYCATTAATATACATATTTTATTGGCAATATAGTAGAATTTATATAAATAAAAAGAGTGTAAATAGTTTAATTGCTTAACAGTGACATATATTCGTATTAATTGGAGCGAACTCTGTTTGACWGCATACCGGATCATCTGGATCATGAACTCGCCAAATCGAACTCCCTTCGCTCCTTCTCTTCACATATACCAACGAGCGAGGTTTGGGAGGGAAGAAGCCGTTGGAGGAGAGGGGCAGTAAGCTTTTTTACTGATGAGTCAAAGCTTGGGGAGAAGTTTGATGGAGGGGTCTACGGTCGGGAGCTCTCCATCAAATCCAGCTTCATACTTCCCGACTATTGCAGTGTCTTCCAGGCTGAGGTTGCAGCCATCAAGGTAGCAGCAGATTTGCTGCTTCACTCAGATATCAGAGCGGCGATACTACCCTTGAACTCATTCACAGCGCGTTCAGGGTTGGTCGAACAGTGTCTGGCGSCGAGAGCTTTTATTATAAGACTTGTATGGGTGCCRGGCCACAGCGGAGTCACAGGTAACTGCAAAGCTSATGAGCTAGCAAGAAAAGGCACCCTAGAATCACTATCCTTAGAATGGGAACGGGTAGGTGCTCCTGCATCCTCTTGTGTTCTACTACTGGACAGCTGGGCCTCGCGGCTGCTTGGTCAGCGCTGGGCCAGCATTGGTACCTGCGCGGCCGCAAAAGCCTTTTGGCCCAAGATAGATCGCAGGTGATCAGTAAGGCTAGCCTCTCATTAGTGATGGGGCTCTTGACGGGCCACTGCCCTATTGGYATACATGCTGTAAGACTGGGAATATTACCRGATGCCGCTTGAAGAAGCTGCTTGGAAGAAGATGCGGTAGAAACTTGCAAGCGCTTCCTTCTTGACTACCCTGCTTTTGGGAGATCAAGGCTTAGTCACCTGGKGGCACATACCTTCAGACATYCCACCAATCTGACGGGCATAGAAATTAAGCCCCTCTGCGAATTAGTATTGTCTACTAAGCGGTTTGTCGATCTCTAAATCCGAACACGGGAGTTCGATTTTCAATKGTTTCACTAAGGACTACATCTATTAGTACACGTGCGATCTCTGATCAACCATCTAACCTAACCTAACGTATATGCATGGTCTCTAAGGCACTATAATGATAGAAAATTAAATAATTCTATGTAAGTGAATAAAAATATAGCGGCATAACTTGAAAATGATCAACGAAATATCATATTCAGCAACAAGGCTCATTTCTAGCTGAATGGTTTCGTCAATAAGCAAAATATGTGTTATTGGTGAAGCAGCATCCCGAAAATATAAGATGTGGTGCGATTTGTGGACCGACGGCGTCATTAGGCTGTACTTYTTTCGTGATGATCAAGACCGTCACGTTACTGTGAATGGGAATCGGTATCGCTTAATGCCAACCGAATATTTTTGGTCGGAATTGAATGTACGGCGCCACAAGGTATACAATAAATGTCACAATCGATTTATTGTTAAGTCAGTGGTATATGCCAGCAAGCTAATGACGATTGATGAATTCCGTGTAAATACCGAATGTGAAATTGCAGAAATCTCCACCGATTTATTCTTGGAAATGGTCGAAAGTTGGGTTCAGASTTTGGACTTCTGCAAGCGTGTCCGTGGTGGTAATGCAAAAAAAAAAAATCGAGTTCTATACATAATGTTATCGAATGTACTTTTAGAGAAATAAATACTTTCATTGATATCCCAAACCGTTCTTTTGTTGCTCACTCATTGAACACTGCTTACAAGGTGATTTCAGTATATTTTTGTAGTAGCTGTAGACGAGTATATATCGGCCAAATAGCTTGAAAATTCGATTTGCATTAATTTTTATACTCTCGTAACAAAGTTGCGAAGGAGAGTATTATAGTTTTTTCACATAACGGTTGTTTGTAAGTCCTAAAACTAAAAGAGTCAGTTATAGGGTTATACTCGTATATACCAAAGTGATCAGGGTGACGAGTAGAGTTGAAATCCGGATGTCTGTCTGTC
>NW_017535170.1:3105-5922 GCF_001853355.1 Bactrocera latifrons
AAAGTGTGTTAACCGACTAACAAAAAACGTCAGAAACACTAAATTTTACGGAAGAAATGTCAGAAGGAAGCTGCATCCAGGCTTTTTTTAAAAATTGAAAATGGGCGTGGCCTCGCYCACTTATGGACCAAAAACCATATCTCAGGAAGTACTCTACCGTGTGGTGRTACGGTGACACCCGAACTTAACCCTTCTTTACTTGTTTTTGTATAATTCAATATATTTGTTAYCATACAGATACTTAATAGTGAAGCGGATAAATAAAGGAAAAAGTTATGAGACCCATATATTATAATATTATTTGGTAAAACTGGTGCAACACCCGTTTGGAAATCCTTTAAATGCAAATCACAATAAATTTTTGTGTGCAAGTACAATCYTTGCCGATACTGCTGACAGTATCGTGCTTTCATTGATATTATTACTACTACTATTTACAATCGTGCATTATGTAACATTTATACAAGTCCAACTTTACTCTAAAGGTTTCAATCTGAATTTTGTATTGTACATACATATTTGTGTACATTTGTGGCGTTGTGTGCTTTGTAAGTATGTGGTAGGAGTATTTGCGTTTCTGAATGATTTCAGTTGAGGAAAGTTCCAACGAAAGCAATAGAAGCAACAATAAAATGCTAATATTTGTGAGACAGTGATAAAAATAGCAATCAATACAGCAGGATCTACTGCTATATTCAATAATAACAACTATCGAGCTATCACTACTAATATCAAGATTGGTGTGGCTCAACACGTTTCTGCAACATTGACTGCTGAAAACTAAAAGAACTGAGATCAAGCACGTAAACAAATTTTATGTTTTCGCTGTTTGTGTGAATAATAAAAAAGTCAGTGCACAAATCGTCAGGAAGAATACGCGACCAGATATCGAATACTATTTCTATACTCTTCCAACGTGTCGCTACAAAGTATAATAGTTTTGTTCACCTAACGGTTGTTTGTAACCCCTAAAAGTAAGTGAGATAGGTATAGAGYTATTATATATAAATGTTCAGGATAACGAGAAGCGTTGAAATCAGGGCGAGTGYCTGTCTGTCCGTCCGTTTGTTCGTTCCAGCTGTAATTTGCGTAAAAATGAAGACATCTATGGGCAAAAAAATTTGAAAAAATGAGCAACCTTCGTCCTCTAATAACTCAAATGTACATGAATATCTTCTAGGAATATATTTTACTGAAATATACATGTTGAAATAAATGTTAAGCCTTATTGACTTATTGACTTTTGAAGCTCAAGAGTGAATTTGATTACTGGCAGTGCCATTGGGGGCAGAAGCTAGAAAGAAGTTACCGACTACTGCATTCGAAACGTTGGAGAACATATGTAGACATATACTCCATAATTCAAAGTTTTCTTTTTTTCATATTTTCAATACTCCCCCGCATGAAAACGTGGCTCAAGTCGAACATGTTTCAATATATATGCAAATGTAGRATGATCAGCTTGGCGTTGCTGCACACGCGTCATGACATTGAAGTCACTGCCAAAGAAGATTTCGAAATATTCTGAAAACTTGACCCACATCGTTTTGTTTCGTGAAATTTTTATCTTCAATATACGAAGTGACTACAGTATTATACCTTGTAATAAAGTATATCACCAACGATTTACAATGTATTTTTCCAATTTAGTGAGATTCGATATTAAAAGTTCGATTTGAAACTCTTCTACCATTATATTAAATTGCAGAAAGACTACTATACTACATTTAATATAATAATCTTCATGTTTCAAGTAAATGTTTATTTCTCCACTACCCCCTCCCCCGAAAACCTWTTTCTGGATACGCCCCTGTAAATTGTATGGGTTTCACAGTGAGTTCAGCGGGGAACATTTTTCTCAACGAGCAAAGWGATAACAATAGCAACATCAATACAAAACAAATATGTGCATAACAGTAATAACAACTTAAACTCGAAAACAAAAACAAAAAAAACATTACCACTTTAATACTAAACATACAATTATTATATTATTTTATTATGTTAACAAAGCTTATTTATAACTTATATACTCAGTTATTCGCTATTGTGATCAACAGAAGTTTGGCATAATGAGACAATATGTTGCATACAAATAGGCTTATTAAATTATTGCAGGTGTGCTTATTTTTTTTTTTTTATCTTTGACAGAAAGACAATCTCTATATCTAGTACATGTTTTCGAACTTTTACTTGGAGGGTAAGTCATGGTTTCACCAACTTTCTCGTGAATACGTCATCAACTGCATCGACGCCAGCTTTCGTAGAATTATAAAACGTGATGATCTCTGGTTTCCGTTTCTTACCACTATCTGGATCAATGTTTTGGTCATGAKGAACTGAAGACAGCACCAGCACTACATTAGACCGTTTAGGCATGTAGGAAATAAGCGTCATATTTTTCTGGAATGCAAACTGAGTGCTGTAAACTTCTTTTCCTCGCTTARTTATAAAGTTTGGTGGGATTTCTTTTTTTGTTAAAGTACCTGTAGATGTTAGTTTATGATTTTCCTGTAAATGTGTTATCAGTGGAACACTCGTAAACCAGTTGTCGAATGTAATGTTTCTGTTACTTTTAGAAATAGGCTGCACTAATCTGTCAGGCATAAAGGCATGCATTTTTATCCCATATTTTTCAGGTTCATTCGGAATATATTGTCGAAACGCACACCTATCGCGAAATGCTTCCAGCTTTTCGTCAATTGTAACATATTCATTGGAAGTATAAGTATTCTTTCAGTTTTGACCCAAACTCATCAAAAATAAATCTAATCGGAGCCAGATTATCTAGTTATTTTTGTTCTTGGCGTGTTGACA